>NC_057805.1:99940233-99963159 GCF_018294505.1 Triticum aestivum
GGGGTGGGATGTGGTGGCGGGGCGCGTCGGGGAGGAGAGAGAGGGAGAGAACAGAGAGTAACGGGCGGGGGGTACGGGCCGTTAGTTACTCTCCTCTTTGCCGTCCGCCAGTCTTTGCCGTCCGCCTTTTTGCCTCTTTGTCGTCTGCTAGCAGACGGCAAAGAGGTGGGGCGTTAAGTTTTTCCAAACGGGCGGGGGGTGGGGGCCACCTCTCTCTTTGCCGTCTGCCACCGGACGGCAAAGATTCTTTGCCGTCTGCCAGTGGACGGCAAAGAGCTCGCGGATGGCAAAGAGCTTCTTTGCCGTCCGCCATTTCTTTGCCGTCTGCTTTTAGGCAGCTGATGGCAAAGAGCTTCTTTGCCGTCAGCTAGCAGACGGCAAAGAGCTGGCAGATGGCAAATTAGCTGATTCCAGTAGTGTAACACTACTATCAGCGTCCGTCTTCCTCTTGAAGATCCATTTATTTTCTATGGCTTGCCGATCATCGGGCAAGTCAATCAAAGTCTATACTTTGTTCTCATACATGGATCCCATCTCAGATTTCATGGCCTCAAGCCATTTCGCGGAATCTGGGCTCATCATCGCTTCCTCATAGTTCGTAGGTTCATCATGGTCAAGTAACATGACCTCCAGAACAGGATTACCGTACCACTCTGGTGCGGATCTTACTCTGGTTGACCTACGAGGTTCTGTAGTAACTTGATCTGAAGTTACATGATCATCATCATTAGCTTCCTCACTAATTGTTGTAGGAGTCACAGGAATAGATTTCTGTGATGAACTACTTTCTAATAAGGGAGCAGGTACAGTTACCTCATCAAGTTCTACTTTCCTCCCACTCACTTCTTTCGAGAGAAATTCCTTCTCTAGAAAGGATCCATTCTTAGCAACGAATGTCTTGCCTTCGGATCTGTGATAGAAGGTGTACCCAACTGTCTCCTTCGGATCTGTGATAGAAGGTGTACCCAACGTACGCGTAATGTCGGTCCGGGGCGCTTCATCCAACAATACCGCCGAATCAAAGTATGACATGATGGTAAGCAGTATGACTTATATCGCCCACAACTCACTTGTGTTCTACTCGTGCATATAACATCTACGCATAAACCTGGCTCGGATGCCACTGTTGGGGAACGTAGTAATTTCAAAAAAAATCCTACGCACACGCAAGATCATGGTGATGCATAGCAACGAGAGGGGAGAGTGTCTTCCACGTACCCTCCTAGACCATAAGTGGAAGCGTTATGACAACGCGGTTGATGTAGTTATACGTCTTCACGATCCGACCGATCCAAGTACCGAACACACGGCACCTCCGAGTTCAGCACACGTTCAGCTCGGTGACGTCCCACGAACTCACAATCCAGCAGACTTCGAGGGAGAGTTCCGTCAGCACGACGGCGTGATGACGGTGATGATGATGCTACCGACGCAGGGCTTCTCCTAAGCACCGCTACGATATGACCGAGGTGGATTATGGTGGAGGGGGGCACCGCACACGGCTAAAAGATCAACTAATCAACTTGTGTCTCTATGGGGTGCCCCCTGGCCACGTATATAAGAGTGGAGGAGGGGGAGGGCCGGCCCTCCTATGGTGCGCCCTGGAGGGGTCCTACTCCCACCGGGAGTAGGATTCCCCCCCTTCCCTAGTTGGAGTAGGAGAGGAAGGGAAGGAGGATTAGGAGAGAAGGAAAGGGGGCCGCCACCCCCCAAACCTATTCCAATTCGGCCTCCTACCCAAGGGGGCGCACCAGCCCCTTGTGGGCTAGTGTGCTTCCTTCTTATGGCCCATAAGGCCTGTAACATCTCCCGGGGGGTTCCGGTAACCTCCCAGTACTCCGGAAAAACGCCCGAACCACTCGGAATCTTTCCGTTGTCCGAATATAGCCTTCCAATATATCAATCTTTACGTCTCGACCATTTCGAGACTCCACGTCATGTCTTTGATCTCATCCGGGACTCCGAACTACCTCCGGTACATCAAAACACATAAACTCATATTACCGATCGTCACCGAACGTTAAGCGTGCGGACCCTACGGGTTCGAGAACTATGTAGACATGACCGAGACATCTCTCCGGTCAATAACCAATAGCAGAACCTGGATGCTCATATTGGCTCCTACATATTCTACGTAGATCTTTATCGGTCAAACCGCATAACAACATACGTTGTTCCCTTTGTCATCGATATGTTACTTGCCCGAGATTCGATCGTCGGTATCTTAATACCTAGTTC
The DNA here is from genome assembly GCF_018294505.1 of Triticum aestivum. Taxonomy (NCBI): domain Eukaryota; kingdom Viridiplantae; phylum Streptophyta; class Magnoliopsida; order Poales; family Poaceae; genus Triticum; species Triticum aestivum. Next base: position 99,942,472 of record NC_057805.1, read on the forward strand.
AGTCTCGTTACCGGCAAGTCTCTTTACTCGTTCCGTAATGCATCATCCCGCAACTAACTCATTAGTCACATTGCTTGCAAGGCTTATAGTGATGTGCATTACCGAGAGGGCCCAGAGATACCTCTCCGACAATCGGAGTGACAAATCCTAATCTTGATCTATGCCAACTCAACAAGTACCATCGGAGACACCTGTAGAGCACCTTTATAATCACCTAGTTACGTTGTGACGTTTGGTAGCACACAAAGTGTTCCTCCGGTATTCGGGAGTTGCATAATCTCATAGTCATAGGAACATGTATAAGTCATGAAGAAAGCGATAGCAATATACTAAACGATCAAGTGCTAAGCTAACGGAATGGGTCAAGTCAATCACATCATTCTCTAATGATGTGATCCCGTTAATCAAATGACAACTCATGTCTATGGCTAGGAAACTTAACCATCTTTGATTCAACGAGATAGTCAAGTAGAGGCATACTAGTGACACTCTGTTTGTCTATGTATTCACACATGTACTAAGTTTCCGGTTAATACAATTCTAGCATGAATAATAAACATTTATCATGATATAAGGAAATATAAATAACAACTTTATTATTGCCTCTAGGGCATATTTCCTTCAAAGAATGCATAATCTTGATAATAAATTTGTGTCAAAAGCGGGAGAGGTTTTTAAGCTACTAAAGGAAAAGGAAACCATAATTAATGAAAGAATTGAAGAAAGTCCATCTTGGATTGATAAGTTGGAAGAAATTTTGTGTAACTTAAGCACGGCCTTTTCTTCCGTTAAAACTATTGAGAAGACTCCCGCAAAAATTTGCAAGTCTACACAAGTTACTAAAAATAAGGGTGTCGCTTCTAATAGCAACAAGGGGGATCTTAAAATGATTAGTATTCATCCCAATTTTATTGAAGTGATAAAAGACCCTACTTGCAAGAGTGAATTATTAAATCTTGTTCCTAGGAGTATTATTGTTGAAAATATGTATGCTAAATCCTTGAAGAATCCTAGGTGTTTGATTGAGGAGTTGAAAACAAAAGATGATAATACTTGAATCCTTGCATTATGCCTAGCTAGGGGCATAAAATGATAGCAATTGTTGGGACGCAACCCAATGAATAAAATTTATTTTTGTAATTTTCTTTCTGTTCTTGAGTGTTTGCACAATTATGCCTCTTTTAAGATTGTGTTTTTTATGTTTTAATTAGTGTTTGAGCCAAGTAAAGCCTTTGGGATTGTGTTTGGTGATAGTTGATTTGATCTTGTTGGAAAACAGAAACTTTTGCTTCCAGTAAAACAATTTTGTAAAATCACACAAGTGACTAAAGTTTCTGAAATTATTACACAAGACTAATATACAAATTTTATATATCTTCCTAATTTTTCAGAACTTTTGGAGTTACATAAGTATACAAAGTTTTCAGATTGCTACAGATTGTTCTATTTTTGACAGATTCTGTTTTCTTTGCGTTGTGTGCTTATTTTGATGATTCTATGGGTTGTATCGGGGGCTATGAGCCATAGTAAAGTTAGAATACAGTAGATATGATACAAAAATAAAATATGAATGGGTTTGCAACAGTACTTATAGTAGTGATTTGCTTTCTTATACTAACAGATCTCACGAAGGTTTTGTTAAGTTTTGTGGATTGAAGTTTTCAAGTTTTGGGTGAGATCACGATGGATGAAGGAATAAGGAGTGAAAAGAGCCTAAGCTTGGGGATGCCCCATGGCACCCCAAGATATTCAAGGAGAACCAAGCAACTAAGCTTGGGGATGCCCCAGAAGGCATCCCCTCTTTCTTCTAACGACCATCGGTATTTGACTTGGAGCTATATTTTTTATTCTTCACACATCATGAGTTTTTCTTGGAGCGCCTTGTATTATATGAGTCTTTGCTTGTTTTGCTTTTTTTGTGTGATCTATCCTTACTGGACAGACCTTTTTGAGAGAGCAAAAATTATGCTATGATTTGTTAGAATCGCTCTTTATACTTCACTTAAATTTTTTGAGCTATGGAATTGCTCTAGTGCTTCACTTATATCTTTTTGAGCACGGTGTGCTTTAATATTTTTGAAGAAATGCTCTCATGTGTCACTTAGATCTATTTGAGAGTTAGTAAATCTTTGAAGAAATTCTCTCATGCTTCACTTATATTATTTTGAGAGAAGAAAATCTTTATGCCCATGTTCTTCACTTAAATTTGTTTGAGCTTGTCAAAAGCAATTGCAATATATGAAACTAGTCCCAAAGTGATAGATATTCAAGAGGGATATAATAAAAACATTCATGAAGATCATTGGACAAAATAAACTTGATTCCTTGTAATAGTTTTGCGATATGATGATAGTGATATGTGAGTCATGTTGGTGAGTAATTATGCTTTAGTAAGAATATTGGTGTTAAGGTTTGTGATTCCCTATGCAAGCACGAAAGTCAATAGTTATGCAATGAAATTATATGCTACTTGTGGTGCATTATTCGGTGTTAGTTATGCTTAATGCTAGCTTATGTGTTTCTTGGTTGGTTGCTTCTCGATCTATTTGCTAGCCTCCACTTGTACTAAGTAGAAATACTACTTGTGCATCCAAAATCCTTAAACCCAGTTTTGCCATATGAGTCCACCATATCTACCTATATGCGGAATTTCCATGCCGTTCTAAGCAAATTTGTATGTGCCACCTCTAATTTTCAAAATAAATTTCCTTTTTGTGTGCTCATACTGCCCATGAAGCGGCAAGGGGTGGCCAATATTTTCCATGCTCGATGTGTTATTCTCAGGATGAGTGTTTATTCACTTGTCAGTGCACGAGGTACGGCAGTAATAGGGATGCCCAGTCCCGAAATGAAAAAAAAATTACTTTATGTTGTCAAATAATAAATTCCTTGGAAAGTGTTGTTATGGACAACACCCGTGGATACGGCTAGTCGTGGAATGTAAAAGTATGGTAGAAAAAGGAATAAACTTTATTTTCTGTTTGGGAACTGCCTATGATATATCTAGCATGGAAAGTGCTGGGAATTACTCGATCGTTTTCGTTGACAAGAAAAGTATGCCTCTCAAAAAAAATCTCAATTTAAGCTTTGAGCTCTGGCACCTCTACAAATACCTACTTCCCTCTGTGAAGGGCCTATCTATTTACTTTATGCAATTTTTACTTTTATTTGAGCCTCCCTCTTCTCTTATAAAGCACCAACTAAGGGGCACTATGATCATACTTGAGCATTGGATGTAGCTAATATGCGAGTGTGTTTCATGAATGGATCATGATTGAGAATGATGGGCTAGGGATAACTTTCTTTAGTGTTGATATTTTGAAAGACATGGTTGCTTGTTGATATGCTTGAGTATTGAAATCTTCATGTCAAAACTAGACTATTGCTTTGAATCATATAAAAGTCCAAATGTCCATGCTACAAAAGAAAAGAATATGTGATGAACATGTTAGGCGGCATTCACATCAAAAATTATGTTTTTTTATAATTTACCTACTCGAGGACGAGTAGGAATTAAGCTTGGGGACACTAATACGTCTCCAACGTATCTATAATTTTTGCTTGTTCCATGTTGTTATATTTTACAATAATTTTGTAACAAATTTATATCATTTTCGTGGGACTAACCTATTGACATGGCGCCCAGTGCCAGCTGTTGTTTTTTGCTTCTTTTTTACTTCACAAATTATCAGTACCAAACGGAGTCCAAACGCAGCAAAACTTTTTGGAGAATTTGTATGGACCAAAAGACCCAGGATGGGCCAAAGAAGTACCAGAGGGGAGGCCCGAGGTGGGCACAACCCACCAGGGCGCGCCAAGGAGCCCAAGCGCACCCAGGGGGTTGTGCCCCCCTCGGTGACCTCCAGCACCGCCTCTTCGCCCTATAAATACCCAAATATTCCAGAAATCCTAGGGGAGTCGACAAAACACAATTCCAGCCACCGCAAGTTCCAGAACCACGAGATCCAATCTAGACGCCATCACAGAGGGGTTCATCATCCTCATTGGTGCCTCTCTGATGCTGCGTTCATCATAGACCTACGGGTCCATAGGCAGTAGCTAGATGCCTTCCTCTCTCTCTCTTTTGATTCTCAATATAATGGTCTCTTGGAGATCTATCTGATGTAACTCTTTTCTGCGGTGTGTTTATTGGGATCCGATGAACGTTGAGTTTATGATCAGATTTATATTCATGAACATTATTTGAGTTTTATCTTGATCTCTTATATGCATGATTATTTATAGCCTCGTATTTCTTCTACGAATCATTGGTTTAGTTAGGCCAACTAGATCGATTTTTCTTGCCATGGGAAGAGGTGCTTTGTGATGGGTTCGATCTTGCGGTGTTCTTTCCCAGTGACAGAAGGGGCAACAAGATACGCATGTATCGTTGCTATTAAGGATAACAAGATGGCGGCTATTCCTGCATGAATAGATCTCGTCTACATCATGTCATCGTTCTTATTGCATTGCTCCATTTTCCCATGAACTTAATACACTAGATGCATGTTGGATAGTGGCCGATGTGTGGAGTAATAGTAGTAGATGCAAGCAGGAGTCGGTCTACTAATCTTGGACGTGATGCCTATATATTGATCATTGCCTGGATATCGTCATAATTATTTGAGGTTCTAACAATTGCCCAACAGTAATTTGTTTACCCACCGTATGCTATTTTCTTGAGAGAATCCACTGGTGAAATCTACGGCCCCCGGGTCTATTCTTTATCATATTTGCTTTGAGATCTATTTTTATTTGCTTTGTTTTCAGATCTATTATTCCAAAAACCCAAAAATACCTTGCTGCAATTTTTTGTTACTTATTTTATTTCCTGTTTTTTCAAGATCTATTTATCCAATCTACACAATTTTTATCCCAACTTGACAATTTCTGGCACCGTTATCCATAGAGGGATTGACAACCCCTCATAAGCATCGGGTTGCAAGTATTTGTTCTTTGTGTGCAGGTACCGTTTACATAGTGTTGCTTGGTTCTCCTACTTGATTGATACCTTGGTTTCATAACTGAGGGAAATACCTACCATAGTTGTGCTGCATCATCCCTTTCTCTTTGGGAAAATACCGACGTAGTTCAAGCGACATCAGCGTGTCGAAAGCCACCGCCACTAGTTTGCAGTTTCCTTCTATGTATTACTTTGCTTTATTCATCACGAAGTGTCTAACTTCTAGAGAGAATGTCGATGCAATCAGTGCCCCTGACCTCACCATTTTACGCCGTGCACTACACAATGATCACACCTTTAGCCTAGGGGCTATTATTGCACGTCGCCTGCACCTCAACATGACTAAGGGCAAAAATCATGGTGGTATTTATGCTACTCGCTTAGCGAGTCACTTTAATGTTCAGATACACCAACATGGTTATCATTTGCCCCGAGTTTATGTAGATCACCACGCGTTAGAGGATCACCAGTTTATCGACACTGTCGATTCTTTTCATAACATTCGTTACAACTTGGTTTTCAGTGTGGAAACCCGTGATGTTATTCCGTTGCCTGCACATGCTTTGTTTGGTTCCTTTGCCAGGCATGGATACAGGGTCATGCCCGAGGACATTGTCACCTACCGGAACAACCAGGCAACGGCAGGAGAGGAGCCCCAGGAGTGGGACGCTCAGGTGCCGCCGCCACAACACTTGCACATGGATCAGGATGGCTACTACGGGTGGTGATTACCAAGCTAGGCCAAAAGCCTAAGCTTGGGGGAGTATGTATTTCCGCCGACATTATATTCATGTTTACGCATTTTATTCCAGTTGTCGGTGTCCACACTTTTTCATTGTATTATCCATGCTAGATCTATTCTCTCACTTTTTTCTTGTGTCTTTGAACACTTTAAGAAAACCCAAAAATATTTCTCGGTTCTTTTTGGTTTTTCTTTCTAGTTTAAATTATTTGTAGCATTAAAAGAAAACTCAAAAAGATTTCTCAGTTCTTCTTTTGCTTGTTGGAAGCTTTCCTGTGTAAATAGTTTTTCTCGTTTTTGTTTTTCCTTCTTTAATTTGCTTTCTTCAAGAAAAACTAAAAACTCCAAAAATATTTCAATATGTTCCTCTGAAATTCTTTTCTTTTTATTGAGTCGTATCAAGAAGAAGACCACGATAAAAATGTTGAGTGGCTCTCATATGCATTCCTGTTGATCTAACAAAGAGCCCAAATTACCTTATCTTCTCCTTCCGAATAAAATGCTTGCAGATTCCAGCTTAGTCCACGGCACTCTTGCACTATTATTATTTTCTTATCGTTCGGTTGTGCAAGTGAAAGGCAATAATGACGACATTTGATGAATTGATTGTGGCAGAGGAAAGCGGGTATGAACTCAACTTGTTTTTGTTTTTGTAAATATGTTTAACTCAGTGTCCATGATTCAGCATATTATGAATAAACATGTTTGCAATGACAATTAGAGATTATAGTTGCTCATTCCATGTTTAAGTAGTTAGGAGTGAATAATGATTTATATTGGGTGTCAACGTGCATTAAAATGGTTGTCATGTAGTATGATGATATGGTATCCTCCTCTGAATGTTTCAAGTGGCTTGACTTGGCACATGTTTACACATGTAGTTGAATCAAAACCAACATAGCATCTATGATATTTATGTTCATGGTGTTCATATCCTACTCATGCTAGTATTCAATGTTGATTATTCATAATGCATGTTCATGGCCGTTTTCGCTCTCTAGCTGGCTGCTTCTCAACCTATTTGCTAGCCTTTGCCTGTACTAAGCGGGAATACTGCTTGTGCATCAAAATCCTTAAACCAAAGTTATTCCAGATGAGTCCACTATATCTACCTATATGTGGTATTACCCTGCCATTCCAAGTAAATTTGCATGTGCCACCTCTAAAATTTCAAATGAACATCTGTTTTGTGTGCCTGGACCGCTAATGGAGCAACAAGGGGCAGTCAGTATCTTACATGCTAAGCGGGTTATTCTCATGGTGAGTGTTTATTCACTCATCCTTGCATGAGAGGGGCGGTAATAGGGATGCCCAGTCCCGAAATAAAAAATTGTAAATAATTAAACAAAACTCCCTCAGGACTGTTGTTGGTGTGGACGGTACCCATGGATTCGGCTAGCCGTGGAGTGTTTTTGTTGGTGGAGGGGGAGTAAACCTTTACTTTTACCGCTTGGGAACCATCGCTAATGTGTTTAGCATGGAAGATATTGATAACTCTTGGTCGTAACGTTGACAGGAAGGGTGCACCTCCCAAAATTATATTTACCTCTGATTTAAGCCTTGAGCTCTGCCACCTCTGTAAATCTCTGCTTCCCTCTGCGAAGGGACTATCTATTTAATTTCATGCTGATTCATCACCTTCTAAAACAAGCGCCTGACCTGAGAGCACTATTGTCATCCTTATGCATTGTGTATAGTTAATGTTGAATGCATCATGACTGGATCTTTTCTACCATGAATTACAATGTTTAGTCGCTCCTTGAACTTTGGAGGTGCTCTGCATTTATGTTTTGCGGTCTCAGAAAGGTCTAGCGAGATACCGCTGTTGTCATATTATATCATGATTGTTTTGATAAATTGTTGGCATCTGAGATATCTTATTATTGCTCGCTAGTTGATTATGCTATTGATATGAGTTAATATAATTTTTAAGAGTTATTGTTGACATGGTTAGTCATGATCCTTGCTAAAACTTGGGTGCTACTTAAGCATATATATGTAAACAAGAACAAAAGAGTTCGTAAAAGTTTTTCTTTATCACTTTCAGTTTGTCAACTGAATTGCTTGAGGACAAGCAAATGGGTTAAGCTTGGGGGACTTGATACGTCTCCATCGTATCTACTTTTCCTAACGCTTTTGCTCTTGTTTTGGACTCTAATTTGTATGATTTGAATGAAACTAACCCGGACTGGCGCTGTTTTCAGCAAAACTACCATGGTGTTGTTTTTGTGCAGAAATAAAAGTTCTCAGATTTGGACGAAACTTTTTGAAGAATTATTTCAGAATAAATAAAAAAACTGGAACCAAGAACCACTGAAGGGGGGCCCCTGGCTGCCCACAAGACACCAGGGAGCGCCACCCCCTTAGGCGCGCCCTGGTGGGTTGTGGGGCCCTCAGGGCTCCGCTGACCCTAATTCCAACTCCATAAATACCTATTTTTGGAGGAAAAAATAGGGGAGGAAGTTTCATCGCATTTCATGATACGGAGCTGCCGCCACCTCCTGTTCTTCATCGGGAGGCCAGATCTGGAGCCTGTTCGGGGCTCCAGAGAGGGGAATCTTCGGTCTTCGTGATCACCAACCCTCCTTCATCACCAATTCCATGATGCTCCCCACCGGGAGTGAGTAATTCATTCGTAGGCTCGCTGGTCGGTGAGGAGTTGGATGAGATTCATCATGTAATCGAGTTAGTTTTGTTAGGGCTTGATCCCTAGTATCCACTATGTTCTAAGATTGATGTTGCTATGACTTTTCTATGCTTAATGCTTGTCACTAGGGCCCGAGTGCCATGATTTCATATCTGAGCCATTTATATTTTCACCATTATATATATATATATGTTCTAGATCCGATCTTGCAAGTCATATGCACCTATTACGTGTTATGATCCATAAACCCTAGGGTGACAGTAATTGGGATACTTTCCGGTGATGAACGTAGTTTGAGGAGTTCATGTATTCACTATGTGGTAATGCTTTGTTTCGGTTCTCCATTAAAAGGAGGCCTTAATATCCCTTAGTTTCCTTATGGACCCCGTTACCACCGGAGGGTAGGACAAACGATGCCATGCAAGTTCTTTTCCATATGAACGTATGACTATTTACGGAATACATGGCTACATTATATTTATGAACTGGAGCTAGTTCTGTGTCGCCCTAGGTTATGACTGTTATATGGTGAATATTATCCAACGAATTCACCAATCCAATGCCTACGAGTTTCCCACATATTGGTCTTGGTAAGTTACTATTGCTATTGCTACTGTTACAATTGCTACAAAACTGTTATTGTTGTTACCGTTACCACTGTTACTGTTACCACTACTATCAAAACTATCATACTACTGTGCTACTAATCACTTTGCTGCAGAGATTTAATCTCTAGGTGTGATTGAATTGACAACTGAACTCTTAATACTTACAAATATTCTTTGGCTCCCCTTGTGTCGAATTAATAAATTTGTGTTGAATACTCTACCCTCAGAAACTGTTGCGATCCCCTATACTTGTGGGTTATCAGATCATCACTTGAAACTTTGTATGCACCACTTGACTTGTTGTGGAGCTCCTCCTTATCCTTGGGTGACATTTCATGAGCAACAATTCTTCCAATGACTTCCGTGGGCTTGAGATCTTTGTAATTGGGCATCATTTGGATCAAAGTGCACACAGTATCATATTTACAATCCAAGGCTCTAAGGATTTTCTTGATGAACTTGTCGGTCATCTCTTCACTTCCTAAGCCGGCAATCTCATTTGTGACGAGAGCAAGCCTAGAGTACATTTCAGCGACTCCTTCACCATCCTTCATCTTGAACTTATCAAGTTGACTTTGAAGAACATCCAACTTGGATTCCTTGACGGACTCGGTACCTTCGTGCATATCAACTGAAGTATCCCAAATTTCTTTGCATTCTGAAGGCGGCTGATTTTGTTGAATTCCACAGGGCACAAACCATTGAAGAGAATATCACAAGCTTGAGCATTGTATTGCAACATCTTCAATTCTTCCGCGGTCGCTTCACGATCCGGTTCTCTACCATCCTCAAATAATTCACCTTGCAAGCCAATACGCACAACAGCCCAAACGGCAGGGTTATGACCAAGAATATGCATTTTCATCTTATGCTTCCAACTAGCAAAATTTGTACCATCAAAATATGGACATCTACGGTGATAGTTACCCTCACTAGACGCCATACTCTCCTAGGTTGTGAAACCAAGGCTATGGTGACCAAAGCAATGGAAACCAAGGCTTGGAGAGACCAAAGCTCTAATACCACTTGTAGGATTGAAACTATGTCTAGAGGGGGGTGATTAGACTACTTGACCAGATAAAACCTAACCTTTTCCCAATATTAGTTGTAGGCATATGTTAGAAATTATGACAAGTCAAGCAACACCCTACACATGCAATTCTAAGAGTATAGCAGCGGAAAGTAAGACATTGCACATGTAAGTAAAGGGAAGGGTTTAGTGAAAGCAAACGCAATGGGGACACAAAGATTTTTGGCGTGGTTCCGACAGGTTCTGCTATCGTACGTCCACGTTGATGGAGACTTCAACCCACGAAGGGTAACGGCTACGCAAGTCCACAGAGGACTCAACCCATGAAGGGTCCACGAAGAAGTAACCTTGTCTATCCCACCATGGCCATCGTCCACGAAGGACTTAGCTCACTCGGGTAGATCTTCACGATGTAGGCGATCTCCTTGCCCTTACAAACTTCTTGGTTCAACTCCACATCATGTTGGAGGCTCCCAAGCGACACATAACTAATCTAGGAAATACCACTCTCCAAAAGGTAACAGAAGGTGTGTTAATGATGAACTCCTTGCTCTTGTGCTTCAAATGATAGTCTCCCCAACACTCAACTCTGTCTCACAGATTTGGCTATGGTGGAAGAAGGATTTGAGTGGAAAGCAACTTGGGGAAGGCTAGAAATCAAGGTTTAAATGATAGGAATGGAATCTCTTGATCTCAAGACATGAGTAGGTGGTTCTCTCTTAGAAAATGAGTAGTGGAAGTGTAGGCACGTTCTGACGGCTCTCTTACTTAGTAAGAGGGGTGGAGGGGTATATATAGCCACCACACGAAATCCAACTGTTACACACTTTTGACCTAACTCGGTGGCACCGATCAGACAACTCGGTGGCACCGACCTATGTAAAAGGTATGAGCGTTAGGAATCTCGATGGGACCGACGGGAAACAACTCGGATGAACCGATGTGCAATGGTTAGGGCAAACATAGTTTCGGTGGCACCGATTGCATCAACTCGATAGGACCGAAGCGAAGTAATAAGGCAACAGAAAGGTTGGCACGCCGTCTCGGTGGGACTGAAATAATTGCAACAAGTTACAGAAGGTTTGGCAAGCCATCTCGGTGGGACCAATTGCAAAACTCGGTGAGATCGAAATAATTGCAACTGGTTACAGAAGGTTGGGCAGGCCAAACCGATGGGACCGAGAACCATATCGGTGACTTCAGTTTGTTAGGGTTTAGCAGAGGCAGTGTCCAGATGAACTCGGTGGGTCCGGATGGAGAAATTCTATGGGGCCGAGTTGGAATGTAGGGTTTTGGACAGATTTGGATAGAGAAAATGGTTGAGGGTTTTGGAGCAATATCACTAAGCACTTGAGCAAATATATCAGATCAAAAGCTCATCCCCTTTTAATAGTATTGGCTTTCCTATGGACTCAATGCGATCTTGGATCACTTAACCAAAAATGTAGAGTCTTGAGCTTTTGCCAATCCATGTCCTTAGCATTTTGAGGGGTCCGCAATCACTAGTTCTTGCCATGCCAATCATTGAAAATCCTGAAATTTTTAACTTGAATGGATATTAGTTCAATGAGATATATGTTGTTATGAATTACCAAAACCACCTGGGGATTAGTTGCACTTTCAGGGTGTACAGGGAATGCCACGTCGGGCTGCTGATGCTCCAGGTGTTCATCTCACCAAATGGAGCAGGCCTCACTAGGTGTTCGACGAAATGTCGGGCAGACATCTCACCAAATGGGGCAACCTCGTTGGGTTCAGAGGCTCTGTTTGGACGTGTCTGTCTCTCCGCTGTCTGTTTTGACAATCCAAATGGACAAAACGCGGACAAAAATAGACAAGATTTGGGTCTTTCCATTGGAGTTGCCCTTAGCAGTCCTGTTGGGCCTGGATTTAACGACTACTGAACCGGAGGCCCAAGAACAGTCTAGTCAAGCTGCTTGGCCCCGGTGGAAATGCAGGCCCAACCGCGAGTCATTGGAAAGGACTGGGTGAACAATTGACGGGCTAAGCGGCAAATCCTAAACGGTGCTCTCTGAGCCCGTTCCTTCAGTGTACTCAAACGGGCGCACACCGCCCGCGCCGCGCGCCGGCCCATATTCCCTTCCATTTTTCTATTTTCAACTGCAAGCTAGCTACGATAGCCACCTAGACCAATCACACCGATGTGATTATCTAAAACTTTCTTATTCCTTTGTTATTCTTTCCTTTTCTTTGTCCTCTCCCTTTTCTTTTTATTTTTTATTTTTCTAATTCGCCGAAAAAAGTCACCGGATTTTATGAAAGTTTTTTCAAATTCGGTGAATTTTTTTCAAAATTGATGAACTTTTCCAAATTCGATTCACTTTTTACAAATTTGATGAACTTTTTTTCAAAATTGATGCACTTTTTCAAATCCGATGAATTTTACTGAAAATTGGTGAACTTTTTTTGTAAATTGATGATTTTTTTCAAATTTGATTTTTGTTTATTCGTGAACTTTTTTGAAAATCAATGAACTTTTTCCAAATTATATGAACTTCTTTTCAAATTCGATGGAGTTATTTTCAAATTTGATGAACTTTTTTTCAAATTCGATAAAAAAAATTAAATGGATGAAATTTTTTTATTCATGAACTATTTTCAATTTTTTGAACTTTCTTTCAAAATTTGTGAACATTTTTTAGTTCACGAATTTTTTCATTTTTTCTGATTTTTTAAAATAAAAGGTCAACGGTTGACCGGTCACCGCGGTCGAGCGAACGAGGCAATGTGCGGGAAGAGCGAACTGGGGTGAACGAGGCGACCTGGGCCAGCCCATTCGCGGGCACGTTGGCGCCAGTCCCTCAAGCCGGCGCTGAAGGCGCCTAGGGGCTCCCTGGCTAAGCCTAGGTCTGACAGCGTGGTGATTATCTGTTTATATCACAGCTGTGGTGTTTATTTTTTTAGGAAAACATCAGGACTCTGCTGCATATTTTTATTGATTTTTTAAATAAATAATACGGGCCATAGTCTTGAAAAAGAAGGAGAAGTCAGGCTGTTAGTGTTGGCATTGTACCAACTATCTGGCATCCTCTTCCTTCCTCATTCCCCTCTCCGCAATTGTATCCAGACCTGAATATTAACTGTGTGCCGATCGATTTGGTAGTGAGCTGATAACACAACGCATGAGAAGTTGGGCGAAACTGTGGTAGCTGCTGCTGCTGCTACTATTTTCTGATGGATTCAGGACTCTTTGCAAGACGCGCTGACGCACTCCATAATGATTTCGGTTTGGTCTTTCAGCAGTCGCTTCTTTTTCCACTACCAGTTTGGCTGATTGGTCAGTAAAATGCAATCCATGCTGCCTTCCTCTTCCTTATGCGCTTGGTCTATTAAAGCTGGCCGCCTGGTGTACGGTAAGAAGCGCGAGACTTTCAGCACATTTGCAGATCATATCTGAATGGCGTTCCGGGGGCCTACCAAAGCTTACATCTGAATAAGATTATGTGACGGTGAGAGCACACTAGTGTACTAGCAAACGCATCGTGGACTACCGGACTTTGACTTGGGTAGGCCGTACTGGACTCGCTCACAGCCTCCATCCTCCTTCTGTGATAAGCATGGACTGGACCAACGCCGTCCAAGAACAGGGGTAGTAGTAGAATACAAGCACAAGAACAGGGGTAGCCATTGGGCGAAACGGCGATGAAGCACAACTATGACTATCTCTGGTTAATTTTCCGACCAACTGTAAATCTAACATCACATACAGTTTTTTAACTCTGTACCTACCAATTTCATCAAGCATCTAATGTTACTTCAGGCAAGGGGCCTTCCAACACAAAGGCCTCTCCGAGAACCAGACAGATTACACTATCACCACAAAACAACACAAGCTAGGCTAGCTCTTTTTCTTCCCCCCAACAAAGTATCTACATGGCACAGACAGAGATTAAGCTGCGCTTATTCTTTCTTTTCCTCTTCTTTTCTCTTTTGAGGGAAATGGGGGGACACCATGAGATGCCAGTCACAGCAGCGCAGGCTGCATTCCGGCGGCACGGTGAAAATCTGATGACGACTTGGGAACGACAAGTTAAAAGTCAGGATGTACATGATGGTGAATTATTTTGTAGATTAACCCTCTGCTATTGCCGCACCGGGTGTGCACGATGTATCGGCATCTTTCTCTTGGCTTGACATGTCTTTGGTACACGATGGTCAACTATGTCTTGCGTCAGCTGGAGAGTGGCGGGAAATCGCCATTGTCCTTAAGATGATATGGCCCACCATTCCTGCAAATTGTACAGTACGCGATTACCAACTGTGAATGATTCAATGCTGAATGCATGCATGTGAACTGAGCATACAAGTTAATGGTCAATGCTGCAACAAACAAGACAGAAGAGAAATGCATGAATGCCATATATAATAATCAGAAGCCTACAGGGGATGGCACATGTTAAACTGCCCAGTCTTAACCATACTAACATAAGAGTGTGGACGGGTTCAGCCATGCTAATTAGGAGTATCCCAAAATAAAGACATAACAGACAAGACAGAAGCGATGAAGATTAATGTGGACGGTCCTTTTAGTGAAGTACGGAAAATAGGGGGCACTGGTTTTCAGTAATGTGGGAGAGTAAGGGCAGACCACCAGATAAAGTAAGTAGCATAATATAGTGATCTGGATAATGACCATACTAATACATTTTGCAGAAGCTCTGACCTAACACTAAAAATATGTTGAAGAAAGTGCGTATCAATAGATAATAATCCAGCTGTAACATCTAAAGATAAAGCTATCAGCTAGGTTGGCCCTTCCATGAAAGAGACTGTGTTAATACTTTTGACGACTAAAGTAATGCATCATACGTACCTCATCCGATTAGAACCCTTTCCAGGATTTAATGCTGAAGACACAGGGCTTACAGGTGCAGAAGATTGACTGTTGGCGGCAGAACTAGATTTGCTAGGATGGTCTTGAGAAGTACCCTTAACTTCCAAAGGCAATGCCCCCAAAGTCCCAAATTCAAGTTTATTGTCTTGTGGGTGAATAAAACCATTGCGATGAGTACCATCCCTTGGAGCCCGGGGGGATGGAGATGATAATGGTATATTCAACGGGGAGGGAATTCCATGATCACTTGCACCAGGAATGTAAATCTGCAATGGTGGCACTGGCACTTGCCTCCATTCCTCCGACAGCACCATATCTGCAGGCATATCCATTCTGGGATAGCGGTGAGCCCTGTGATAGTGATTTGGATGAAAACTATGTCTTCCTCTTTCCCCTCGTCCAGCGGGTGGCCTGTCCTTGCACAAAGTCTGCAATATCCAAAAAGACAGACAAACTCAGGGAAAACACAAGACAGACAAGCCCAAACAACACAAATGCGCATTAACCTTGCAAAAGTAACCTAATTCTGCAACAGAAACATACAAGTAGTAGGGTTATTTTTCAGCCTCATATACAGAAGGTACAGTAACTCCAATAAGGAAATTATTCAAGTACACAGGAAAAGTAGTAATGGTTCATCTCAGCATCTCCATATGCATGAACGTGAAATAAAATGAATATGTAGGGAAATGCCAGATGTAGTGAATTTCAATGTGACTTCAAGTTGTATATAAGCATAATAATGTACAAAAAGGGAACATACTGGGTCAGGAAAGTAGGTGCCTGTTCCACGAGCTCGCATAGTATCATCCGGTTGATAAAATGGCCTTACAACGAAATAGCCAGATGGATAAGAACCAGGGGATATTCCACTTGTACCAGCATAGCCATAACCATTTTTTCTGCCATGGCCATTTGGTGATCGATTGTTCTGATACTGTGCAGGTGGTGGAGCAGGCATTTGATAGTAAACTTGATTAACCGGGTAATCATGGTTTACTGGGTAATCTTGTTGGCACCCTTGTGCATAGGAAAGATTATACAAATTTGTTCCGTGATCTCCAGCGAGATCTGATAAAATGTCATTGATTGCACCTCCCTCACCACCTGCCTCTTTAATGTGTGCTCCATTGCTATCTGAGTTTTTAGATGGTGGTAAGCAGTTATCCACTGGATGTGAATTCTCATTGCGATACTTAGTTCCTGGGTACCCTTTTGATGTCATCCCATGGGGTGCCAAGTTTATATCATGATTGACACCAACCTTTCCATTTCCTGGCTCATACAAGAGATGTGGTGCATAGAGAGCTTTCCCAGGTGACAAGGTTTCACTAGTTGATGGTGCAGTCTCACAGAAGTCACTGTTATTCCTCGTACTAATAGAACTTGTTACAGGATTTGAAACAGACTTCATTTCCCCATGCTCAACCATAAGATTTTGTTCCTTTTCCTTCAGAGACCCATGGTTATTGACATCTGAAATACTGATGCTGTTGAACTGATCAGATAGATCACCAAAAGAATTATGGTCTAAAGGTGAACAACCTTTGTTGTCTCTTTCAACATTGAAGTCCAGTGCAATGTCCTGCACATCTGGCCTTACCATAGTGTGATTTCGCTTCAATGTGTTCCTAAAAAACTGATTCACTTCAGGCACAGCAGAATTGATAGGCACTTGAAGGATCTTCCCAAGCTTCCGGGCACCAAGATCAAATGCACTGCGTATCCGGTAAAAGTTACCTGCGCATCACAGTGATATTAGGCCAGCAAATTAAAAAAAAACTGCTATAAGCATCTTGGACAATAAACAGCAAATCAACAGCTTAATGCACAAAAGTAACTGTGCAGCATACCATAATGCTTGTGGGTTGGGTTCAAACCACAACTATCCATGCAACATAAAATAAATCAATGCCATCAGTATCCAAGTTCTAGCTTATTATGCAGTGCAAGTGAGCACAGTGGTACTGCTTGGTTAAATAGCTGAAAGTTTGCTTCTGTGCTGAACTGAAATAAATCTCTTGGCCCGCTGAGAAACAAAGCATGGACAAGCAGCAGCAAGAATGTAGCAAAAGCAAGACAGACCAAATAACACTAGTTGCAGTTAGTGGTAAAATTTAAAACAATCAAGTTTAGAGGAGGTAGATACAAAAACCCAAATTTAGACAAGCAAACATCAACAGTAAAGCTATGAAATGTGGGAAGCCAGATGCAACCACCCATTATGTGAGCTGATGGTGAGATGATTATGCTCAAAAGCTGACCTGAGCTACATGCAATGCAAGTATTCAAATTTGACAAAAAAGAAGTCAACCCACATTCTTCCTCGAGAGGCAGTGCTACTCACGAGACCAAAATGAATTCACAAACAATGTAAGTTGAGAACTATCAAGTTTAAGCATCAAGTCATTTTAAGTTGACTAAAGTTGCATGGCACAATTTCAAGCGCACTTTTCCTCTGTACAAACAAATTTCATGATGAAGCAGAGAAGAAACCTTTGCTGACACTACGGCCAAGATTGTTGTTCTGCTTGAGTGGATCCACTATGTTGAGAAATTTTCTTGAGAACAGTCGAGTATTTCTCTCAAAGTTCCTAGGGGGGACAGTAAACCTTTGTGCACATTCTTTGAGAAACTCCTCCCGCTTAAGGAAATCAACATCATGAGTGTCTGGTGCTTCGGCTGCGCAAGAAAAACTATGTGATGACCAATGATGACAACAAAATTTCAACCAAACAAACAGATCAGACTGCATTCACTTACAAACTAGCTCAGGTAAGGAAGACAATGGTACAGGACCATACAAGCTTATACCCTTGTTGTCCCAGTCAAATTTGCTATAATAGTCCAGAAATCTATAGAGGACCTGCAGCAGAGGAAACAGTTATGTCACCCATGGGGTGGGAATTTGTGTAACCTAGGTCAGCAGCAATTTTACAAATGTGGAATACAAATTTAAGTCAGAACTTACAGCTAATGGACCATCCAAAGACTTGTGGAAAAGATGGAAAATATATAGCACCAATATCTCCAAGGCGTAGGTAGAAATTAAACCATGGTGGGCACCGAGAATGCGGCTTTCATAATAACACCAGGCTTTTATCAGCATTATGCTTTTCTTGAAAAGGTGTTTTTTTCCAAATCTTTCATCAACCTGTAAAACATGATGGTTATAAACATGCATGCCAATGTGCAGGCTGACTTAAGGAAACCTTTCACCCTAAGTCCTACTCCCTCTGTAAAGAAATATAAGAGCGTTTAGATCACTACTTTAGTGATCTAAACGCTCTTATATTTCTTTACAGAGGGAGTGCCACATAAGAAAAGAGAATTTTTTTTTATTGCATCAAATATCAGATAGAAGATAGATCTGTGCATTAAAGGAAAAAACACAATCGACAACATGTTTCAGCTTTTGAGATGTTACCTGCTCAAGAAAACAAAGCGTACAGAGTCCACCAATCTGATTGAACGAAATGTCTACAACAATATTTTGCACAAGGCATTTGACCAGCTTCACCTGCCATTGGAAAGACTTGTCATTTGAAACATTTGGACGATAAATACAGAATTGTTATGTGACAGCATGTCCACCACTGCACAATCCCCATTGGAAAGACTTGTCATTTGAAACATTTGGACGATAAATACAGAATTGTTATGTGACAGCATGTCCACCACTGCACAATCCCTAGCAGTTCAATACAAAAAGTGACCTTCCACAATGATCTATGATATCGATATATCCATGTTCACAGGAAGAACAAAGAAAAAATGCAGTCAACTACTGGACAGTACACTTGAATGCAGTCAACTACTTATTTTATCATTGGCAGTATGCCGGTAACATTGGGATATTCACATGTGTTATTGATACCGTATGCAAAGATGGATTATTTATTCTATTGTCACTAGTCCCATGTATGGTAAGACAGAAATGTTTCGATGACATTGAAAGATAGCTGGATAAATTAAATATAAATGTACACTGCCTGACATTGTATAGAGTAAATAAAAAATAAGCATATGTCGGGAGTCATCGCAGCAACTTAGAAGTGTGTGAAACTGTGAATTAGGTCTAATTGGTAATATTGAAAAAACACAGTCGAAGCAGCAAACCTCAGCGTGGATATACTGGACATCCTTCACTTCAAACTCAGCATCTTTCCTCAGTTCTTCTGATTCCAGAACAGCACGAACCTCATTTGCTAGGTTTTCATCAGAGCTTGTGGAACCAAATGCAGTCAAGTCGATGTCTCCATCAGGAAGATATGTTTTCAGTGGAACAGATCCAAATGGAAACACCTATGTTTTCCACACAGAAAAGAAGAGGTTAATTGTATACTTCACATTCTGTCCAATTATTAAAAATAAGATGCACCAGTCTCGGCAGGGGAATAAAATCTCAAGCAATAATTATTTTCCCATTTTTGTACATGAAGAAATCTGAGATTCCAGGTTATATATCTAAGGCCATGTTGATACCTAGTATAATAAATGGACTCTTCATAGAACAACTAACTGTGAACCTCTTGAAGAACTTTTATGTGTATACTTGTTTTGCTGTTTAGTGCACAAATCTGTACTTAATAACCGATACTCATTTCTGTATAGAACAATTCATCTAAAGAGGACCCTGAAAGTGCAAAGTTCAAGGTGTATAGGAAGTTGTACTGCACAACCTCCTCGTCATCGATGCTAATGGTGAGGCGTATAGACAGCACAAACATCGGTGTCACAGAGATGACTCAAAACACGTGCCAGAAGTGCCGATATTACTTGCATGTTTGTCATGTGATGTATCATCTAGTAAAAGCACTCGAGCATGCATGACACAAATAAGGAACCCTTCCAATCTACTGATTCTCACTAAAACCAAAATAAACATACACGTGCCATTCATCTCAAGTTATGGCAACCACTCACCAGACCTCATGTGTTTCACATTAACAATAATCCAAAAACGACATATACCTAATAGGCAACATATATGCAAATATCACCTTACTCAAATTCATAAATATACCGATGAAGTCAGGACATGAAATTTCTTGCACGTGCAAATATAAAATAAGGGCACCAAAAGACCGTGAGAGCCACATCATGAGAACGGTCACTAATTTACATACGTATACAGCCAACTGGCCACCCCAAGGTCAACAAAGTCGATGTTGTTCGATGCAGTGCCCAGACACGTGTCATTCATCAATTCACACTCACATAAATAGATCACCATTAAACCATGCAACGTGAGAAACTAGAATGCATAACCACTAATGGCATAAAAACATTTGGGCCCAATTAAAGCATGACAAATCTAGCTCTCCAGCACCATGAGAGCAGGATCTCTACTATACCAACTTGTACATCAGTTTGGTGGCATCACCAGCACTGGCGTTAAAAAACATATTTCAGCCATTAGCGCATTACGGTAGAGTTAAACAAAAACTCAAGCATAGTAACTATGAAATGAGCAGCAGCACTTCACAATTGCACCTAGCAGGTTATCCAGACAACATTTCCATGCCCTAAAGGATGAATCAGAACAAGTGTGAGGAATCCTCCTAAAACATCCCAAGACATCTACATAGACATGACCCAGAGACTACGTCACATATAACTACAAGCGTATGGCACCAATAGGAAAGTCGGGGAGTTTGGCGGCACCCATGTCCTTGACGCAAAAAGGAAAGTCAGGGAGTCTGGCGGCATCACTAGCGACAGCATGATATAGCATACAAAAATCATGTAGGGCATTATGGTAGAGCCAAACAGAACAGGAAGCATGGTAAGTATGAAATGAGCAGCAGCACTGCCCAATTGCACCTAGCAGGTTATCCAGA
>NC_057805.1:99963504-99995881 GCF_018294505.1 Triticum aestivum
AAGACAGCTACATAGACATGACCCGGAGACTACGTCACATATAACTACAAGCGTACGGCACCCATAGGAAAGTCGGGGAGTTTGGCGGCACCCCTGTCCTTGACGCAAAAAGGGAAGTCGGGGAGTTTGGCGGCATCACTAGCGATAGCATGATATAGCATACAAAAAATACGTAGGGCATTATGGTAGAGCCAAACAGAATGGGAAGCATGGTAAGTATGAACTGAGCAGCAGCACTGCCCAATTGCACCTAGCAGGTTATCCACACAATATTTCCATGACCTAGAGGACGAATCCGAAGAACTGAGAGGAATCCTCGTAAAACCATCCTAAGACAGCTACATAGACATGATCTGGAGAACGTGAGACACAACTAACAAGGGTACAGCGCCGTGCCCATGTCCTTGATGCGCAAAGGAACACGGAGCTTGTAAGCAAACGATAGAGCAAGGCAAGCATAAGGGTTAGAGAATCGGAGCATGCGGAAAAAGAAGGGAGTAGCTGGTTACCTCGCAGCCGACGCTGCACCTGATGAGGCGCTGGACGTAGTGCACGACGGCGGCGCGGCGGTCCTCGGAGGAGACAGACGGCTGGATCCGGCCCACGACGGCGGCCGCGGCATCCTCGAAGGGCCGCCAGGCGTGGGCGGAGATCGAGGACGGGTCCGGGTTGGCCGCCGCCGCCGCATGGTCGGGCTCCTGCACGAGCACCACGGCGCACTCGTGGATGTCGACCATGGGCGCCGGAGCTCGCTCGCTGGCTCCCTCGAAGCCCCCGCAGCCGCGACTCCTCGCACGTAGACGAGGCGCGGAGCAACCGCCCGACGGGGGCGAGCCGGGCCGAGAGAGGCGACGCCGGAAGCGAAGCGCCGGACAACGGCGAGCCCCCGGACGAGCGCGCGGCGGGGGCGGGACGATCGGCGAGGGCGGAGGGGAGGGGAGGGGTCGCGATCTGGGCGCGCCGGGCCGGCGGCGAGGGGACGGGAGGGGATAGGGACAGCGGGATTAGCGGAAAAAGGGAAGACGGAGAAGAAATGGATTTTTAATATGTGACGGGAGGAAAAAAGGGTCAGGTTTTTCTCCCTCGCTCGCCCCCGCCCGCGGCTCGTCGCCTCTCCTCCCTGCTCCCGCGCCGCGCGTGAAGAGATAGAGAGAGAAGGGGATGACGACGATGACGTGTTCTCCGCGTGCGCGAGGCTCGATCGGCACGCACGCACGGACGCAGCGGCAGCGGAGGAAGAAGGGAGGGGGAAAGGGGAAGACGAAGAAGAGAGGAGGAGGCGGCTTGAAGCCAAGATTTCCTTTTCGTCCTTCTTTTTCTTTTCTTTTCCTCCTTTTTTCCGGTTGCCGGAGAAAAGATCTCTCCCTTTCCTTGTCCTGCTCCCAGTTCTTGATCGGCGGCGTCGCTCGGTTTGCTGCTAATGCTAATGGAGGCCGCGCCGCTGGGTCTTCTCTCTTGCCTTTGGATTGCGTCGTCGGTAAACTCTGGGGACAGTTGGGAGATGTGCGACCGTCGACCCACGGAGGAAGACTTTCCAGGCCCCCCGTGTTGGTGGAAGCTGCGTCGCTTCAAACCCATGCACCAAAATAGAATGCACTGACAGCTTCATGATCATAGTAATAGCCACCGATTGGCCATCATTTTATGGTTTTCTAGTATTCAATCCCTCCGTACTCTGTGGCTGTGACCAACGACTCTAGATTTTCTATGGACGGTTTGTTACTATGTAGCGGTGGGCAGAGTGTGCGGAGTGCTGCATTGGGTGTTATTAGTTCTCGAGGCAAATGGTACGTTAGGCAAGTAGCCAGTTCACGTGGTAAAAATGGTGGGCGGTAAGTTGCCGCCAAGGCGCCAACCGACATGGCTATTAATATTGCCATGCAGCCGTGCTCTATATATGTGTTATGTCCTAGCATGCTTTTAAGGAAAAAACATGCTCTATGTAACAAAAACGATGACTAACTGACGTCAGATGTTTGATGACTCCCAACGAACACTTTGCGGGTTGTTGGGTGTTCCGCACGAATCTCCCTGCGCGGTGGCTAGATGACTCAGCTGGAGCGAACCGTTCACTCATTCGTTTCGTCGTGGGATGTTTCTCGCAGCCCCAACCACATGAACACGTCATTGAATGGGTCACGTCATTGACTAGGTGAGGGGCGGGAAGACACATACACTTCGCGACTACGCCGTCGTCTTCCTCCCCTTTCCATTTCTCACCCTGGTCGTCGCCCCTCTCAGCTCAAGCTTCGGCCACCACTACCTTCTTCGCCGAGCTCCGACCACCACCATTAATTAACCGTATGCGGGTGGCTACGAACTATAGATGCTATCGGACCACAGGAGGAGATCACAGCGGCCGGACCAAAGCCTGCATCTACACGGCTCTAGGTCGTCTCCCCCGCCGCCCCATCCTCCATATGGAATCGTCCCGACGGTCCCTGCTACTGATCCTCCATCACCCCCGTCATCGCCCATGCCCTCTGGCTATGTAGCTCTCCATCGCCGACTGCATCGACTTTTGCGGCACAACGGTGGTCAAGCGGCGGGTGGCGGCCGCAACAACGGGTGTCGGTGTGGGCGGTCCTACTGGTGAGTCCGTGTGGCTGCTACCTACTACCGCTCCTCTTTGGTGACCACGAAGAGGATATGGCGCAGCGCATCCCTGTTGTCCACCCATTGTGAATTCCTGGTCGTGCAAGCGGTGGCGCTGCTCCACGGAGATGTGCGACTATCGACCCACAGAGGAAGTCTTTCAAGCCCCCCTGTTAGTGGAAGATGCATTGCTTCAAACCCATGTACCAAAATAGAATGCACTAACAACTTCATTATCATAGTAATAGCCATCGTTTGGCTATGGTTTTAGGGTTTCTAGTATCCCGCAAACTCATGGCCAATGGCTCTAGATTTATATGCACAATTTGTTGGTATGTAGCAGTGGACAGAGCGCATGAAGTGCGGCATAGGTGTTAGTTCTTGAGGCAAATGATACATTAAGTGAGTAGCCAGATCAAAAATGATGGATGGTAAGTTGCCGCCAACCGATATGACAATTAATATTGCCATGCAGACATGCTCTATATACATGTTACATCCTAGCAATGCCCTTGAGATAAAACATGCTCTATATAAAGCCTTTTTTGTTGGTCTCATGGTTTCTTTATGTATGTACATATGGTACATATGACTGGCAACTGATGACTCAGTTCATTCGTGCTTCAACAATACGCATGGTATTTTTGTCTTGCATATAGTGTTTCTACATAATGTTGTTAGTCTGGATGCTTTCAGATAAAAGGTTGAGAATAATCACTCTTTGTTGGGGTTTTGCAGTTTTTTTGTTGTTTTGTGAGCCATTTGAACCGTGTGGAGTAGTCTATGACTATACGCTTTAAATTTTGATGCACAAACAGGTTTTACTTTGATTTAGTGCTCACTTGTACTCATTTTCTAATAATACACTCATTGAGAAAAAAATATGGTCGGCATTTTTTTAAAGAAAACTTTTGATTTAATCATCAATTGTCAAGGTAGTACATAAGACACTAGAAGTACATGTTACATCCACGTCCGTAGACAACCTAACCACGAGTAAGCAAGCCCAAGGCGCGTTGTAGTCATCGCCCAACCCTCACTGGAGCCGAACAAACTGATGACCCACAAGTATAGGGGATCTATCGTAGTCCTTTCGATAAGTAAGAGTGTCGAACACAACGAGGAGCAGAAGGAAATGACAAACAGTTTTTAGCAAGGTATTCTCTGCAAGCACTGAAATTATCGGTAACAGATAGTTGTATAATGAGATAATTCGTAACGAGTAACAAGTAACAAAAGTAAACAAGGTGCAGCAAGGTGGCCCAATCCTTTTTGTAGCGAAGGACAAGCTTGGACGAACTCTTATATAAAGCAAAGCGCTCCCGATGACACATGGGAATTGTTGTCAAGCTAGTTTTCATCATGCTCATATGATTCACGTTCATTACTTTGATAATTTGATATGTGGGTGGACCGGTGCTTGGGTGCTGCCCTTTCTTGGACAAGCCTCCCACTTATGATTAACCCTCTTGCAAGCATCCGCAACTACGAAAGAAGAATTAGGGTAAATCTAACCATAGCATGAAACATATGGATCCAAATCAGCCCCTTAGAAGCAACGCATAAACTAGGGTTTAAGCTTCTATCACTCTAGCAACCCATCATCTACTTATTACTTCCCAATGCCTTTCCCTAGACCCAAATAATGGTGAAGTGTCATGTAGTCAACGTTCACATAACACCACTAGAGGAAAGACAACATACATCTCATCAAAATATCGAACGAATACCAAATTCACATGATTACTAATAACAAGACTTCTCACATGTCCTCAGGAACAAACGTAACTACTCACAAAGCATATTCATAATCAAGATCATAGGAGTATTAA
Source organism: Triticum aestivum (assembly GCF_018294505.1). Taxonomy (NCBI): domain Eukaryota; kingdom Viridiplantae; phylum Streptophyta; class Magnoliopsida; order Poales; family Poaceae; genus Triticum; species Triticum aestivum. The sequence goes on from NC_057805.1 coordinate 99,967,932, forward strand.
TTATCATTAAGGATCTGAAAATATAATTTTCCACCGGATGAACCAACTAGCATCAACTACAAGGAGTGATCAACACTACTAGCAACCCACAGGTACCAATCTAAGGTTTTGGGACCAAGATCGAATACAAGAGATGAACTAGGGTTTGAGAGGAGATGGTGCCGGTGAAGATGTTGATGGAGATTGACCCCCTCTCGATGAGAGGATCATTGGTGATGATAATGGCTTCGATTTCCCCCTCCCGGAGGGATGTTTCCCTGGCAGAACAGCTCCATCGGAGCCCTAGATTGGCTTTGCCCAGGTTAAGCCTCAAGACGGCGGCGCTTCATCCCGAAAGCTTCCTTCTTATTTTTTCTAGGTAAAAACACACCATATAGCAGAAGATGGGCGTCGGAGGCCTACCAGGGGGCCCACAAGGACGGGGGGCGCGCCCTCCACCCTTGTGGCTGGCTGGTGACCCCCCTCTGGTTTTCTTCGCTCAATATTTTTTATATATTCCAAAAGCATGCTCCGTGAAGTTTCAGGACTTTTGGAGTTGTGCAGAATAGGTCTCTAATATTTGCTCCTTTTCCAGTCCAGAATTCCAGCTGTCGGCATTCTCCTTCATGTAGACCTTATAAAATAAGAGAGAAAAGGCATAAGTATTGTGATATAATGTGTAATAACAACTCATAATGCAATAAATATCAATATAAAAGCATGATGCAAAATGGACGTATCAACTCCCCCAAGCTTAGACCTCGCTTGTCCTCAAGCGAAAGCCGATATCAAAAAATATGTCCACATGTTTAGAGATAGAGGTGTCGATAAAATAAAATACGGACATGAGGGCATCATGATCATCTTTAGAACAGCAACATATGATGTCATATGATTTCTTATGCTAAAGTAACAATTCGTTCACAAGGTGAAGTATGAATCAAAAACTTCATTGAAAACTAACAAACTATGATCTCAGTCATTAAAGCAATTACAATTTATCATAACATCGGAAAGAGTCAATTCAAGAGCTTTTCAGCAAGTCCACATTCTCAACTATCATTTAATCTTTCACAATTGCTAACACTCACACATACTTATGGGTCAAAGTTTCAATCGGACACAAAGAAAGATAGGGGCTTATAGTTTCGCCTCCCAACCTTTTACCTCAAGGGTAATGTCAACAATAATACTTTATCATAACCTACATCCGAGTGTATATATATATGGATCTCTCCAACACATAGTGCTTGCCAAAGGAAAAAGTGTAAAAAGGAAAGGTGATGATAACCATGACTCTTGTACAAGGGTAGGAGATAAAAGTAACAGATAGGCCCTTCGTAGAGGGAAGCAGAGGTTGTCATGCACTTTTATGGTTGGATGCACAAAATCTTAATGCAAAAGAACGTCACTTTATATTGCTGCTTGTGATAAAGACCTTTATTATGCAGTCCGTCACTTTTATTTCTTCCATATCACAAGTTCGTATAAAGCTTATTTTCTTCACACTAATAGATCATACATATTTAGAGAGCAATTTTTAATGCTTACACCGATGACAACTTACTTGAAGGATCTTACTCAATCCATAGGTAGGTATGGTGGGCTCTCATGGCAAAACTAGGTTAAGGGATGTTTGGAAGCACAAGTAGTACCTCTACTTGGTGCAAAGAATTTGGCTAGCATGAGAGGGAAAGGCGAGCTCAACGTGTTGGATGATCCATAACAATATAACTTCTTTAAGCATCTTAATAGAAGTGTTATGATCAACTATAGTAGTTGGAATAGCTTCTACCCACTTAGTAACGTAATCAACAACAACTAGAATATGTGTATACCCATTAGAGGAAGGAAAAGGTCCCACTATAATCAAAGCCCCAAACATCAAATGGTTCGATAACAAGTGAATAATTCATAGGCATTTCCTGACGTCTACTAATATTACCAATTCTCTGGCATTCATCACAAGACAAAACAAATTTATGGGCATCCTTAAAGAGAGTGGGCCAATAGAAACCGGATTGCAATTCCTTGTGTGCAGTTCTATCTCTAGCATGGTGTCCTCCGTAAGCTTCGGAGTGGCACTTGCGTAGGATCTGTTCATGTTCATACTCAGGTACACAACGTCTAATAACACCATCTACTCCTTCTTTATAAACGTGTGGATCATCCCAAAAGTAATGTCTTAAATCATAGAAGAACTTTTTCTTTTGCTGGTATGTGAAACTAGGTGGTATAAATTTAGCAACAATATAATTAGCATAATCGGCATACCATGGAGTATTATGAGAAGCATTTATGACAGCTAATTGTTCATCAGGAAAGCTATCATCAATAGGTAGTGGGTCATCAAGAACATTTTCTAACCTAGGAAAGTTATCTGCAACGGGGTTCTTGGCTCCCTTTCTATCAATAATATGCAAATCAAATTCTTATAGCAAGAGAACCCATCTAATGAGTCTAGGTTTAGCACCTTTCTTTTCCATAAGATATTTAATAGCAGCATGATCAGTGTGAACAGTTACTTTGGAATCAACAATATAAGATCTGAACTTATCACAAGCAAATACAACTGATAAATATTCTTTTTCAGTAGTAGCATAGTTTCGCTGGGCACTGTCTAGAGTTTTACTAGCATAATTGCAAGTGCATCTAGTGCCACCCCTAGTTGGTTTTGGAGTATTGACGACAAACCTGGTTGAGGGACTAATGTGTTTGTGAGAATTGCAGGATAACACAGGTAGTAGTCCCTCATTGATTCGGTTCACCTACCGGAGATGACCCCTAAAAATGTGTGAAGACATTGAAGACAATGGTGGTATGTGAAGATATTCACAACGAAGATTATGACTCGAGAAGACATTCACATGAAGACTGTGGAGTGCGAAGACATAACTGTTTCGTAGTTTCCTTTTCTTCTTTGTTGAGTCATAGGAACCACCGTACTGTTAAGTGGGGTCCAAGTGAACAAAGTTAGAGTGACTGAAGTGATGCTCAACCAAAATCCTATGTATTCGAGCGAAGACAACGAGAGCAAATCTTATCCAGAGTCGGATAAGTCAGCTTTACTTGTAGCCCAAGTCAAGTTGCCACGTGTGTTTGAAATCTGACCGTTGGAACACATATCAGTTCCTTAGTGACCCAGGGTCATTTCGGACAAACCAGGTCGGGTTGCCTAGTGGCTATAAATAGCCCACCCCCTACACCATAAATTGGTGGCTGCTTAGAGTTAGTGCACGGCTTTTGTCGTTTGAGAGCAACCCACCTCGAAGCATTTGAGAGAGAGAAATCCTTGCGAGGACAAAGCCCAAAACACCCAAAGCCGAAGAGTGTTAGGCATCACTGAAGTCTTTCTGTCCGCGTGATCTGAAGACTTGTTACACTTGAGGACTGTGAATCCTCCAGCCGGTTAGGCATCGCGTTCTGAGCATCCAAGAGTCATTGTGGATTGCCGGTGAATGAAGTCTGTGAAGGTTTGGAAGTCTACCTTGAAGACTTACCAGAGTAATTGGGCGAGGACTAAGTGTCCTTAGCTCAAGGGGAATAAGGTGAAGACACGGTCTTCTGAGTTCAATCTCAGCCTCCCTAACCAGACGTACAGTTGTCACAGCAACTGGAACTGGTCCAACAAATCCTTTGTCTTCACCAAGCAACTGGTTCTATCTCTTCCTTTACTTATTTACAGTTTGTCTTCGTGAAGTCATTGCCTGCTTGAATTATCTGTTTGACTTCACTGTGTGACGACTATTGTTGTTTGGCTTCATACTATCTTCCATCCTGGTCCATACTGCCTAGCTGCCATTAGTCTTCGTGATTTCTCTTCATTGTATACTTGACTATGGTTTGCCTAGTGTAGTTTACCTTCCGCTGCATGTCATTAGGTTCATTTATATCGTTTGTCTTCGAAACTCTCATGTTTTGAAGACTATCGTAAAAATCGCCTACTCACCCCCCTCTAGTCGATAACTAGCACTTTCAATTGGTATTAGAGAATGGTACTCCCTTGTTCTGTGTGATTCGGTTTAACCACCTGGAGTTTTAGCTATGTCGACTGCAGGGATAATCAAAGTCTCCGCTGCGTGCCCTGTTTTCGATGGCACTGATTACCCCTACTGAAAGAATAAGATGCGCATGCATCTTGAAGCCATTGATGTCGATCTATGGTATGTCGTCAAGAACGGCGTTCCCAAGACTGGTGAAGGTGTCACCCCTGCTGATGTCAAGAAGTTCGTTCAACTGGATTCTACTGCCAAGAACATCATCTGTGGTCATCTGACCAAAGGACAGTATGGCCGTGTGAGTGCTCTGGAAACGTCGAAGCTAGTCTGGGACTGGCTCTCCAAGGTCAACGAAGGTGTCTCAACCCAGAGAGATGAAAGGATCAGTGTCCTTCGCAACCTCTTCAACCGCTTCAAGAGAAATGACAATGAGAATGTCCAGCTCACATTTGATCGCCTCACTGATATCACAAATGAGCTCCATGCTCTCGGCGCCACTGAGATCACCAAGCATGAAATCATCAAGACACTCCTGAGATCACTTGACAGCTCGTTTGACACCCTAGCCTTGATGATTCAAGAATGCCCTGACTTCAAGACACTCGATCCGTCTGACATACTTGAGAGGCTCAACACACATGAGTTTCAGCTATCTGAGAAAAGAGACATCTATGGTCCCAACTATGGCCGAACTCGCGCTTTGAAGGCAAAGGCTATTTCCTCATCTGAAGAAGAATCCGACTGCAGTTCTGGGGATCCTAAAGACATTGGAAAGGAGCTTGCTATGCTTGTGAAGAAGTTCCAGAAATTCACCAAGAAGAAAGGCTTCAGAAAGTCTTCAAGATCCAGCTCGAGAAATGATGAAGCTTCCACTCATGACCACAAGAAGAGAACATGCCACAAGTGCAAGAAAACTAGTCACTACATCTCTGAGTGTCCACAATGGGACAATAAGAACAACAAGAAGAAGAAGAGCAAGGAATATGATTCTGATGACAAGAAGAAGAAGAAGAAATCCTCAAAGTCTTCTTCCAAGTCCTCCTCCAAGTCTTCATCACATAAGAAGAGCTCATCTGGAAAGGCTCGTGCTTTTGTTGGCAAGGAGATGGATTCAGAGGAGGAGTCTGCTTCTGAGGAGGCGGAGGTGGAGTCTGAGGAGGAGTCTGACTCTGGTGTTGCAAGTCTGGCTCTAGCTACAACCTACGTTGCCAAGTCCATCTTCAACACTGAAGGCAATGGCTCCGTCACCAACGCTGATGCTAATAACAAGGACGACTCTGCTCCCACCTACTGCTTCATGGCACGGGGTGCCAAGGTAAACTCACGCGATGCTTACTTTCAAACATCAAGTGAAGATGACTCTGATTGTGAATCCAAACCTAGCTACAAAACACTTGCTAAAATTGCAACTGAACAACAGAAAGCTATGGAACATATTCAAAAACTGTTAGACAAAAGCGATGACCTGCTAGACGCGGAAATGACCCGATCTCAGTCCTTAATTGAAACATAAAAAATCTTCATGTTAAGTACGAGGAACTTGAAAGTCGTCATGAAACGCTCTCAACAACTCATGAAAAGCTTTCCTGTGATTATCTTCAAAGGAAGCAAGAACTTGAGAAATTGAGAGCAGTTCATGAAGATCTTCAAAAAGAGAACGAGTCACTTCGCGCTCAACAGATCAGTCCCGCTCAGGAAGGATTTGAACCACCATGTCTAAAATGCCTTGAGCGTGATAACGCTACCTCTGTTGCTGAATGTTCTACTGCTGCTACTATTGCAATATCTTCAACTGCTGATGTGGTAACTAACCCCTCTGCTGAGGATACCACTACTATTGCTGATGAGAATGCTAGGTTGAAGACATTGCTTGAGACTGGGATATACAAAAGTCTCAAAGGGCATCAGACACTATGTGATGTCCTCAAAAAGTAGATTCTGAACCGAAACCCTAGGAAAGAGGGTGTTGGGTTCGAGAGGAAAATGAATGTTGATGGCTCTTACTGGAAGCCTGAGCAGTACCCCAAAACCACATGGGTTGCTGCAAAGGGACCTTCAGTGGACCCGTCCACCTTATCTGGCTTCACTTGTGCTAACCCAATTGTCATTGATGAATCTTTTGATGCAAACTATAAACTGTTTAAGAATCAGAATGGTGAAGTGTTTGCCAGGTATATTGGTACTAACTGCAGGAACGGACCACCCATGAAGAAGATCTGGGTGCCCAAAAGGTGTCTTGAGAATCTTCCTGGGAATGTCATCATGACACCACAAGGGAAGAAGACAAACCCCAGACCAAAGGCTTCATATGGTCCAAAGGCTTCATACAGACAGAGGACTCACAAGAGTCACCCTAACGCCAATGTTTTGTAGGGAAATCATACTCAGACTTATGAATATGAGCGTGTATCTTCAAACCGCTATGTTCATAAGACTAAGAACTATTCTGCCTATTCATATGAGTATTATTCACCTCCTGCAAGGCTATTTACTAGGGCTCCAAAGCCGAAGTTCTCAGATGCTGCACTTAGACTCATTGCTTCTAAGCCACCCCTGAAGATGTGGGTGGTTAAGAAAAATTAACTTTCTTTTGCAGGGAAAGGTCTCCAGCCGGAAATCAAAGGCGTCCGATGCTTATGCTGGGGACCTAAAACATCTTGTGGGGTGCAAGATAAAATGCCCAAACGGTCTTACTATGTATTTTGTTCCTGAATCGCTTGCCAATCATCCTATCAGTCCTAACCTTGATCTGAGCTTTGATAATCCTCTTGTCCGCCAAATGTTTATGCTTCACAATACTCTTGGTGAAGCCTATCCCCCTAACTATACTGTAGGGTATGACACCACATGCTTCAGAATGGATTATGGACAGCGGATGCACTAATCACATGACTGGTGATCGAAGTCTTCTCATGGACTCAACCTTACGTCCATTTGACAAGAGTCACATCACATTTGCTGACACTGGTAAAAGCAATGTATTGGGTCTAGGTAGAGTTGCAATCTCAAAGGATCAACACATGGATAAAGTGATGCTTGTTGAGTCCCTTGGTTTCAACTTAATGTCTGTCTCAATGCTTTGTGACTTGAACATGATTGTGATATTTGGAAAATATCGTTGCCTTGTCCTAATGGAATATGACAAGTCTCTAGTCTTTGAAGGGTATCGGAAAGATGATCTATATATGGTAGATTTCTCAGAAGGACAATAGTTGGCCGTATGTCTTCTGGCAAAAGCTTCAGAGTGCTGGCTCTGGCATCGGAGGCTAGGACATGCTGGCATGAGGAACCTATACACTCTCGTGAATAAGAAACACGTCGTAGGCATCGAGGGCGTCAAGTTCAAGAAAGATCATCTGTGTGGTGCCTGCGAAGCTGGAAAGATTACTAGGGCCAAGCATCCCTCGAAGACAATCATGACAACTTCCCAACGCTTCGAGCTGCTTCATATGGACTTATTTGGCCCCACTCACTACTCTACTCTTAATACCACTACTTGCCTCTATGGCTTCGTCATTGTTGATGATTATTCAAGATATACATGGGTGCATATAATTCTCTACAAAAATGAAGTGCAGGATGTCTTCAGACGCTTCGCAAATCGTGCCATGACGAACTATGGCATCAAGATCAAGCACATCAGAAGTGACAATGGCACAGAGTTCAAGAACAGAGGCCTCGACACTTATCTTGATATGCTGGGTATCACTCATGAGTTCTCTGCTCCATATACACCTCAGCGGAATGGCATCGTGGAGCGCAAGAATAGAACACTCATCGAGATGGCTCAGACGATGCTTGATGAATACAAGACTCCGAGAAAGTTTCGGCCCGAGGCCATTGATACTGCATGCCATGTCATCAACCGTGTTTATCTTCACAAGCTTCTGAAGAAGACATCCTATGAGCTCCTAACTGGTAAGAAGCCAAATGTAAGCTACTTTAGAGTATTTGGTGCTAGGTGCTGGATCAAGGATCCACATCACACTTCAAAATTTGCATCGAAAGCACATGAAGGCTTTACGCTTGGTTACGGGAAGGATTCGCACTCCTACAAAGTCTTCAACCTCTTTCACTATAAAGTGGTTGAAACTGTGGATGTGCGGTTCGATGAGACTAACGGCTCGCAAAGAGAGCACCTGCCAAATGTGCTAGATGAAGTCCCTCCCAGTGAATCAATCAATCTTATGGGTACTGGAGAGATCATACCTTCTGAGGCACAGGCTGAAGAGGAACTTATCATTTCTGCGCCTAATCAACCTGAAGACAATGCTCAGCCTGAAGCCTATCCTCAAAATGAAGACAATGATCAGCAAGCACAAAATCTTCATCCAGTTCATCCTCGTGTTGCAAATGAAGTACATATTGAGAAGATAATTGATAGCATCAATGCACCAGGTCCACTCACTCGTTCAAGAGCAACGCAGCTAGCAAATTTCTGTGGGCACTTTGCATTTGTCTCAATATCAGAACCCAAGAAAGTTGTTGAAGCCTTCATGGAACCTGAATGGATTCAAGCTATGCAAGAAGAGCTTCAACAGTTCAAGCCGAACAATGTGTGGGAATTAGTCAAGCGTCCTGATCCTCGCAAGCACAACATAATAGGCACCAAATGGATATATCGCAACAAGCAAGATGAGCATGGTCAAGTTGTCAGAAACAAGGCTCGTATCGTTGCTCAAGGATACACTCAAGTTGAAGGAATGGACTTCGATGAAACATTTGCTCCAGTGGCTAGGCTTGAAGCCATTCGCATACTGCTAGCCTATGCCAACCATCACAACATCCTTCTGTATCAAATGGATGTGAAGAGTGCCTTTCTCAATGGCAAGATTGAAGAAGAAGTGTATGTTGCACAACCACCTGGCTTTGAAGATACAAACATCCTGATATGGTATACAAGCTCAACAAGGCACTGTATGGCCTCAAACAAGCCCCTCGTGCTTGGTATGACACACTCAAAGACTTCCTAAAGAGCAAAGGCTTCAAACCTGGTTCTCTAGATCCTACACTCTTCACGAAGACATATGATGGAGAACTATTTGTGTGCCAAATCTATGTGGATGACATTATCTTCGGCTGCACTAACAAGAGATACAGTGATGAGTTTGGACACATGATGCAAGAACAATATCAGATGTCCATGATGGGTGAGCTGAAGTTCTTCCTAGGTCTTCAAATTCATCAGCAAAGCAATGACATCTTCATATCTCAAGAGAAATACCTCAAAGACTACCTGAAGAAGTTTGGAATGCAAGACTGCAAAGGATACACGACGCCAATGCCAACCAAAAGTCATCCGAGTCCCGACGCCAATGGTAAAGAGTTCGATCAAAAGGTATATCGCTCCATGATTGGTTCTTTACTTTATTTATGTGCATCTAGGGCAGATATCATGCTTAGTGTTTGCATGTGTGCCCGATTCCAAGCGGTACCAAAGGAATCGCATCACTTAGCTGTGAAGCGAATTCTTCGATATTTGGCTTACACCCCAACACTAGGATTATGGTATCCAAAGGGCTCATAGTTTGATCTAGTTGGATTCTCGGATGCTGATTATGCTGGTGACAAGGTGGATCGCAAGTCTACATTAGGCACATGTCACTTTCTGGGACGATACTTGTCTGTTGGTCTTCAAAGAAGCAGAACTGTGTGTCTCTCTCCACTGTTGAATCTGAATACATTACTGCTGGATCTTGCTGCGCTCAGCTTCTATGGATGAAGCAAACTCTCAAGGACTATGGTGTCCACTTGAAGCATGTGCCACTCTACTGCGACAATGAAAGCGCCATCGAGATTGCCAACAACCCAGTTCAGCACTCAAAGACAAAGCACATTGAAATTTGTCATCACTTTCTCAGAGATCACGTTATGAAGGAAGATATTGATATCATTCACGTCAACACTGAAGAGCAATTGGCAGATATCTTCACAAAGCCCTTGGATGAGAAAAGGTTTTGCAAGTTGCGGTGTGAGCTAAATATCTTGGAATCCTCAAATGTCCTGTGATTAGGCACACATCCTAACACTTATGCATATTGATGACTTAGATGTGCAACACACGAAGTAATGTATATCTTCAATCAATGAAGACATACACTCTAAGTGTGAATACATTAATGCGGAATTTGACTTCGGAGTGCCACGATAATTGTGCACCGTGTCTGGGTCTAATACTTCCTATACGGTGGGTAACGCCACCACCAAACTTTTGTTTGAAGTGTTTCTCTTAGCGTTACAATTGCAAAGTCTTCGCATTTGATTTATCTTCAACATTGATTTGTCTTCATGTTGGTCTTCACTTTGTTGATTTGGTCTTACTCAGATATATACATATATTTGTGTTCTGTCCTCTACAACATTCACTTATAGCTATGTCTTCTTGTTGAATCTTTTGAACTAAGTGAATGTGATTGGACCCTAACCTCTTCTATGCTTCTACCTCAAATTCTATCTATCCAAATCATATGCATTCTATTGAAACTGTCGAATGTCTTCTCTGCGTCCTTGTCAGCAGAAGATACAGAGACAAAATTGAATCCACTTTAAATGCTAAATCCTTATTGCGTGAAACCCGGAAAAGGCAGAACGACCACCCGACAGTCCAGGCGTGCGTGGGAACATGGAACAACTTCCAATGTGTTGCATGTTCGCCATGTGTCCCTCACATGTGAACCGCCAGGGGCACCTGCGTAATTGCGCTGTGCCGTCCCTTTCTTTATAAATACACATCTCATCGCAGTCAAAAATCCTTCTTCCACCTCTCCACCTCGACAAACCCTAGCGCCACCGCTAGCTCTCGACGACGCCGGCGGCGAAGCGCTTAGCTGCCATGATCTCACCGACGCCGTCCTCACGCCGGCCGCGGACCTCGTCTCCTCCGCCGTCGCCGTAGGTGTCTTCCGTCGCCAAGTTAGGGCACGGAAGATTGAACTGCTCGGCCTCCTCTCTACTCCGTCTAGTATTTCTTCGTGTGGTAATTAAATCTCACTTTTACTGCCTTTTTTGATCCGATAGATTCATCCTTCCCCATCAAAAGTGGTTTCTATGCCTACAAATTTGGATCTATCCTGTTCTGCATCTCATAACATGCCTAGTATATTCGCTTATGCTTCACACGTAGTTAAATTCCTCACTTGTACCTATTCTTGGATTCGTACAAATCTGGAACCAACTCTCAACACATAAGTGAATGTCTTCGCGCTATGAGGTCAATGTCTTCAAACTGATTTATCTTCAAAATCTTCTGAGAATGCATATCACCTCTTCCCCTTCCCTCGCATCTCTAATGCTGTCACAGGTACATGTCCGTGGGAGAATCCTTTGGTTCTCATAGTCTGTATTCATTTGTAGAATTCTTACAGCGTCACATCAATTCTCCCGAAGCCAGTTCTTGTCTGACCAGTAGACGGAAGCCTTTGCAAGCTTTGAATCCATTCAGTTTGAACTACATGGCCACTAGAAAGTCAACAAGAAAGGGGGGCAGGCAGCGCCGCGGGGGCACTTCAATGGATTTGCCTGAAGATCTCTATGAGTTATACAAAACTGATCCTGAAGAGAGCTATGGCCAACGCAAAACTCGAATCCAATGGATTCGAAGATACTGGGCCGAGCAATGGTTCAAGTACAGATTCGTCACCAAGGAATATGCTGAAAAGAATGCCATCAAGCGTCCTTGGGGGGATATTTTCTACAGAAATCTTCAACCCAAAACCAAATCTGAAGCTATTGCTCAGGGTTTCTACCCTTGCATGGTACGTGGACCACAGCCTGCTGATGCCGATCCATCATCTCTGTTATGGTGTCGTGAAGATAGTTTGTTCAAGCGCAACTACAAGTTTGCCAAGGACTCTGCTGTGAAAAACAAGAAAGCATTTGGACTCGACTTCAACCCTGGTCCATCTGCTCCTCGGGCCGATGGCACACGTGATGCTGAACCCAATGTCATCGGGCCCTTCTACAACCTCGAAGGTCTTCTCACTCACATTGCTGTTCAGGGGGCAGCAGTGGAGCACTCTGCAGATGACGCTGATTCTGATGAAGCGCCTGCTCCACCCAAGCCACAGAAGCAGAAGAAACCAAAGGCCATAAAGCCCTCCACTGCACCAAAAGCTTCGCGTGCGAAGCCACTGGCTACTGCACCTCCTGCATCCAGTGTGCAGTCTGAAGATCTCTCTCGCATCTCCAAGAAGACCGAGAAGAAGAAGAAGCCCATCCAACGTTCTGTTCAAGCACTGACCCCTGCTGCCATTCTGAGAAACGAGAATGACGCCATTGATCTGTCAAGTGAAGAACATCTTGGCGATGATGCTCTTGAGCTGTTGATTAAGAGCAAGCAAGAGGTGAAGATCTTCAATGATCTTCCCCTCTTTGATGTGGACATCTTGAACAACTTCATTGATGAGTGGTTTGAAAATCCGAGCCTCAGCATCGATGATCTTCAGCTTCCAATTGGCATCAGTGTCTCCTTCCATGGAGCCATTGCAAATGAGCTGGCTCTGGCTCAGAAAATCGTTGAACTGAAGAACAAAATTGACTATGAGAAGGCTCAGTTCAAGAAGCACATGGCCAAGCTCAGCGTGGCTGATGTTCAAAACTTCAAGCAGATGCTGCATGACCTCAAAGAGCAGTTTCAACAGAAACGTGAAGCAGCAAAAGGATCAAGAGAACATTTGAAGCTCTCCGCTGCCAAATGTGTTCAAGCTCATAATGAGGCCGAGAAGCGCAAGGCACTTGGGCGTCCTGGCATCGACCCCAAGATGGCTGCCAAGAAGAAGCCTGTTGTGGCCCACGCTGATGCATCAAGGCCGGAAGCACCTCGCATTGTCTTCCCTGCTAGTATGACATGCTCGAAGCCTAAGGTCCCCACAATAGCTTCAGAACTCAAGAAAACAAGGGCAGCTGAAGCCGAAGCCAGAAAGCGCAAGAGCAAAAATGCTTCTGATGATGCTCCACAGACCAAGAAGCGGAAGACGAAGTCTTCAAAGAAAGATCAGGCTGCTCCCACAGAGCCCCTTGTTGTCGAGCCCATTTCTGTTGCTCGTCCTGCATCTGCACACCAAGAGCGTCCTTTAATAGTTCACGAGCCTGCTACCACAGAGGCTCCTGAAGATGAAGAAGATCCAGCTGTTGACCACACCGCAGCTGAAGACATTGGTCCTCAAGACAATGTAGATGATGATGAAGTCCTTCCTCAGATTGAGCACCAAATGGTATCATCGCCTGTTCTCACGAACAACGAACTCATCAGATTGGTCGTCCTTTGACGCCAATTGCTCAGGATGCATCATGGCTTGATCGCCCTCAAGAAGAATCACCATGTACTCCCCCAACTCAAGTCACCACTCCGGTGCTTGAAGATGACGATTATGTGGTCCAGCCAACTCCCTCTCCACAAGCGTCGCTCGCATTTCGTAGGCTTCACAAAGGACCAAGGCCACAAGTCACTCTTTCTAGTGTTCCAGAAGGAGAAGAGCAACACAACTCAGTGGCACGCCAAGTGCTTCCTGACGCCACTCCAACCGTGAACGTCTCTGAGTCTGAAGCCAAAGGTGCTGAAGACATTCCGGCTGCATCAGCTCAACAAGAACCCCGACAAGAAGAAGAGCGAGTTGCCACACCCCCTACCAACCAAGAAGCTGTTCTCGAGGAGAACGGGTCTGTGCCCAACCCTCCAGCTAGTCAAGTGGAGGTTGATACCAGGCGGCCACCAACAACACTACTGAAGCCAATGACGTTGTCATGGCTGAAGCTAATGTGGCGCCTGACGTGGATATGGTGCCTGAAGCGTCTAATGCACCTGAAGCCATTGTACCACTTGCAGCCCATGTCAGCCGATGCTCCTGTACCACCCCCAAGGCCTCACACTATTGAGCTGGCATTTGATTGCGGCCAACCTGTCATGGTTCGTTGGCCTATTCTGGTTCCTCCTCCTGCTCCCGGACCTCAATTTGACTATCATGTGGAGCACAGGCCTCAGGTCCAGAAGCCAAAGCCCAGGCTGCCTAGGTTTCCAGGTACAGCAACTTCACCAGGATCGTTTAATGTGAATGACTTCATTGCACACAACACCTTCTTTGATAGTGACAAGAACCCATACTCGAAGCCAAGAATTTCATCTGATCGGTTCTGGAGCTATCAGCAGCGCAGTTACTACTCTTGTGTTCTTTACGATCAAGGGCGCATCTTTCCCCATATGCGTCTAGACTGCGAAGCCATTGCTGGCCTGCCATGCTTGGAAGAAGCCCTTGACTATTTCAGAGATGCTGGCCTTCTCCAATTTGTGACTGATAAAGAGCACTGGAACGAAGAGCTTCTGCTACAATTCTATGCCACCCTCCACATTCGCGGCTACAACATGGATCCAAAGACATGGATCCTTGAGTGGATGACAGGCAATGTACACCTCGAAGCCAAAGCTCTTGATATTATTGAGCTCACTGCCTTGCCCACTCCAGGTGAACTCTATGAACCTGGTTGTCAGCTTCACCGCAATGCTTTGGAGAGCATCTTCCAGAACCCTGAGCCAAACATGAGCCAAATGAGCATGATGAAGCCACTGCCACATGACACTGAATATCCAAGGGAATTCTTTGTTGAAAACCTAGAGTATCTGCCTCGCACTATTTATCATATTATCAGGCGAACTCTATGGCCTGTCAAGGGACATTCTCCTGCAGCGAAGCTTGAAGGAGAAATGAAGACACTGGTTTTCTATATCTTCAATGGCATCAGCTTCAATGCTCAAGACTTCTTCATCAGGCAATTGGCTGCATCTGGTTTTGATTTATTTGGTCTGAAGTTTTATGCTCCATGGGTAATGCGCCTCATCAAGCTTCACTCTGCTGTCAATTATCAGCCCTCTGCGCGCAACCACATTATCATCTTACCAGAGGTTGATATGTCCGTCGAAGCCATATACCCAGAGCCTGCTAAGGAGCCAATTTATCTTCACAATGTCGATCGTCAAAGTTTCACTCAACCCATTGAAGGAGTTCTTGCTGCTACTCGTGTTTATCCTTTGGCTGGAAATACACGTGCACCTCATCGTGCCCATACTGAAGCCACTGAAAGCACAATTGCTCAAAGGCCTCGGAAGCGTTCTCACGTTCTCAATGACCGAGAGCTTCTCGTTGCTCTGCATCAGAAACATGATAAGCATCATGACTGGCTGAAGCGTCAGATGCAAAGCCTCTTGGTGGATGTTAATCGCATTGGCAACCTTGCCACCAAGAATGCATTTGTCACTCATGAAACCTGTCAGCGGTCGTGGAAGAGTCTGACATTGATGAGCTCTGAAGATGATCTTCAACCAGATGGCTTCACAGAAAGATTCAAATTTGATTCCACTCCTCCCAGGAATGTTGTCTTGCGTCGAACTCCCTCACTCGAAGATTCTGAGTACTCCTCCTCAGCGGCAACTGTTAATGCAAGAGTCATCGATGATGAAGATGGTGCTACTTCGCCAACTACAACGTCGCCACATATCAACACTGCACCAAGTACCTCTGCACCACCGAACACCAACGACGACCTTGCACCTTCTCCTACTCTTCATGGGAACGAGTAGAAGCTCTATGTCTTCAAACCTTTTTGGTCCTTACTGACAAAAGGGGGAGAAGCATATGAGTTGATAGTCTTCAAGCGGGTCCATATGGGTGGTTGCTATACTTTTGCCAAGTGCTTACAACTCTCGCTTTTGATACATTTGGTTCTTTGAGTTGTAACACTTAAACTTGATGGTCGTCTGCTACTTTTTCTGCTATTCTGTGATGCGATGATAAATTCCGCATGTGCGATGATAAATCCCGCACGAAGTCAATTCGCAGACGTCCATTTTTCATTGTGCATGTCATTATCTTCGTTATATTTCTTCATGCATGATGAATTGTCTTCTTAAGTTAAAGAGGATCTCCGCAAGTACAACCAGCCATGTGCATCTGCATTCAAAAGCAAAATACTTATATGCACATCAGGGGGAGCCTTTTGCTACTTATGAATACAATACCTTAACCCTTACACTTTCACATACTTTTATCCCAGTTGAAAACTTCAACCAGTTTGTCATCAATCACCAAAAAGGGGGAGATTGTAAGTGCATCTAGTGCCACCCCTAGTTGGTTTTGCAGTATTGACGACAAACCTGGTTGAGGGACTAATGTGTTTGTGAGAATTGCAGGATAACACAGGTAGTAGTCCCTCATTGATTCGGTTCACCTACCGGAAATGACCCCTAAAAATGTGTGAAGACATTGAAGATAATGGTGGTATGTGAAGATATTCACAACGAAGATTATGACTCGAGAAGACATTCACATGAAGACTGTGGAGTGCAAAGACATAACTGTTTCGTAGTTTCCTTTTCTTCTTTGTTGAGTCATAGGAACCACCGTACTGTTAAGTGGGGTCCAAGTGAACAAAGTTAGAGTGACTGAAGTGATGCTCAACCAAAATCCTATGTATTCGAGCGAAGACAACGAGAGCAAATCTTATCTAGAGTCGGATAAGTCAGCTTTACTTGTAGCCCAAGTCAAGTTGCCGCGTGTGTTTGAAATCTGACCGTTGGAACACGTATCAGTTCCTTAGTGACCCAGGGTCATTTCGGACAAACCAGGTCGGGTTGCCTAGTGGCTATAAATAGCCCACCCCCTACACCATAAATTGGTGGCTGCTTAGAGTTAGTGCACGGCTTTTGTCGTTTGAGAGCAACCCACCTCGAAGCATTTGAGAGAGAGAAATCCTTGCGAGGACAAAGCCCAAAACACCCAGAGCCAAAGAGTGTTAGGCATCACTGAAGTCTTTCTGTCCGCGTGATCTGAAGACTTGTTACACTTGAGGATTGTGAATCCTCCAGTCGGTTAGGCGTCGCATTCTGAGCATCCAAGAGTCATTGTGGATTGCCGGTGAACGAAGTCTGTGAAGGTTTGGAAGTCTACCTTGAAGACTTACCAGAGTAATTGGGCGAGGACTAGGTGTCCTTAGCTCAAGGGGAATAAGGTGAAGACGTGGTCTTCTGAGTTCAATATCAGCCTCCCTAACCAGACGTACAGTTGTCACAGCAACTGGAACTGGTCCAACAAATCCTTTGTCTTCACCAAGCAACTGGTTCTATCTCTTCCTTTACTTATTTACAGTTTGTCTTCGTGAAGTCATTGCCTGCTTGAATTATCTGTTTGACTTCACTGTGTGACGACTATTTTTGTTTGGCTTCATACTATCTTCCATCCTGATCCATACTGCCTAGCTGCCATTAGTCTTCGTGATTTCTCTTCATTGTATACTTGACTATGGTTTGCCTAGTGTAGTCTACCTTCCGCTGCATGTCATTAGGTTCATTTCTATCGTTTGTCTTCGAAACTCTCATGTTTTGAAGACTATCGTAAAAATCGCCTATTCACCCCCCAGTCGATAACTAGCACTTTCAATAATAAATAACATTTAATTTCTTATCAACTCTTTGTCATAGAACAACACCAATAGCATAATCACTAGCATCACACATAATTTCAACGGGTAAATTCCAATCAGGTGGCTGGACAATAGGAGCAGAAATCAAGGCTTTCTTAAGTATTTCAAATGCTTCTACATAATCATCATCAAAAACAAAAGGAACATCTTTTTTCAAGAGATTAATGAGAGGCCTAGAAATTTTAGAGAAGTCTTTAATAAACCTCCTATAGAAACCAACATGACCAAGAAAACTTCTTATACCTTTGATATCTTTAGGACACGTCATCTTTTCAATAGCATCTACTTTAGCTTTATCAACTTCGATACCTCTTTCAGAAATTTTATGCCCCAAGACAATACCTTCATTAACCATAAAGTGGCACTTCTCCCAATTCAAGACAAGATTAGTTTCCTCACATCTCTGCAAAACTCGATCAAGGTTGCTTAACCAATCATCAAAAGAAGTTCCATAAACAAAGAAATCATCCATGAAAACCTCAACAATCTTTTCACAAAAATCAGAGAATATAGCAGTCATACATCTTTGAAAGGTAGCAGGTGCATTGCATAAACCAAAAGGCATACGTCTATAAGCAAAGGTACCGAAAGGCCAAGTAAGGTATTTGAGAGAAACCAGAATAACCATCTAGAAAGCAAAAATGTGTATGTTTGGATAGTCTTTCTAGCATTTGATCAATAAAAGGTAGAGGGTAATGATATTTTCTAGTAGCTTTATTCAATTTGCGAAAATCAATTACCATTCTATAACCTGTAACAATTCTTTGTGGAATCAATTCAGTCTTATCATTAGGAACAACAGTAATACCTCGCTTCTTAGGGACACAATGAACAGGGCTTACCCATTGACTATCGGCAATAGGATAAATTATACCTACCTCCAGAAGCTTTAGTATTTCATTTCTTACCACTTCTTTCATCTTGGGATTTAACCGTCGTTGATGATCAACGACTGGTTTAGCATCTTTCTCCAATTTTATTTTGTGCTGACATAGAGTGGAACTAATGCCCTTAAGATCATCAAGAGTATATCCAATAGCGGCACGGTGCTTCTTCAGAGTTTTCAATAATTTCTTTTCTTCATGCTCTAAAAGGTTAGCACTAATAATGACAGGATATATCTTCTTTTCATCAAGATAAGCATATTTCAGAGTATCAGGTAATTGTTGAAGCTCAAACATGGGATCACCCTTGGGTGCAGGAGGATCCCCGAGGATTTCAACAGGCAAATTATGTTTCAAAATAGGCCCTTGATTAAAGAATACTTCATCTATTTCCCTTCTTTCATTCATAAACATACCATTTTCATGGTCTTGCAAATATTGTTCTAAGGGATCTGTAGGAGGCACGACAATAGAAGCAAGACCAATAATTTCATCCTTACTAGGCAATTCTTTATCAAGGGGTTGTCTATGAAATTTAGAGAAATTAAAATCATGAGACATATCTCCTAAACCAACTGTAACAATATCTTTCTGGCAGTCTATCTTAGCATTAACTGTATTCAAGAAGGGTCTACCAAATATAATGGGACAAAAGTTATCTTGTGGAGAACCAAGAACAAGAAAATCAGTAGGGTATTTAATTTTTTTCACACAAGACTTCAACATCTCTAACAATCCCAATTGGTGATATAGTATCTCTATTGGCAAGCTTAATAGTAACATCAGTATCTTCTATCTCAGCAAGTGCAATATCATTCATAATTTCTTCATACAAGGTATAAGGAATTGCACTCACATTGGCACCCACATCACATAAGCCATGATAACAATGATCTCCTATTTTAACAGAAACAACAGGCATGCCAACAAACAGGTCTATGTTTATCTTTCTTATCGGGTTTAGCAATTCTAGTAGCTTCATCATAGAAATAAATAACATGCCCATCAACATTATCAACCAAGAGATCTTTAACCATAGCAATACTAGGTTCAACTTTACTTTGCTCAGGGGGTGTAGGTGTTCTAGTATAACACTTATGAACCACAGTTGAAGCTTTAGCGTGATCGTTTATTCTTACAGGGAAAGGTGGTTTCTCAATATAAGCAATAGGAATAATAGGATCAACATTATAAGTAATAGTTTCTGCTTCAACTTTAATAGGTTCAACTACTTTAACTTCAATGGGAGGATGATATTTAAACCACTTCTCCTTAGGGAGACCAACACGAGTAGCAAAAGATTCACAGAAAGAAGCTAACATCTCAGAGTCAAGTCCATATTTAGTGCTAAAATCATGAAAGGCATCGGTATCCATAAAAGATTTAACACAATCAAACTTAAGGTTTATACCTGACTCTTTACCTTCTTCGAGTTCTGTGACGCCCGGATAATCAAGCTACAGTAACCTCTGCTAATAATGCCACGTCACCTCGATTACTGTTGCTAATCTCGCGTTAGTTAGAAACTGATTCAAATTCAAGTTTGAATTAAAGTCAAAACAATTAAAGTTTTCAACAATTAAAACTAAAATGTTCGGATTGAACCAAATAATGCATAGGCAATTATGGTGGAGAAACCAAACCTTTATAAAATATTTAAATACTATCAGATGGATAAAACATCACGGAGAACTATTATTTAAATACTTTTAAATATTAAATAATTATGAAACTATTTTAGTTTGGGTAGCAAGTTAATGTGGCCGTGGCATATTTGGTAACAACAAATTAGGTGCCATTTTGGTATTTTGCTAAAACGAAATAAAAGAGAAACTAGAAATAAAACAGAAAAGAAAAATAAATAAAAAGTAAAAAGAAAACAAAAGAAAAGAAACCCCCCGGCTCCCCAAGGGCCTTGGCCCACTGGCCCAGCTGGCCGGCTAGCCCAGCCCAGCCAGCCCAACTCCCCCTCCCCGGTCGTCTTCCCTGTTCCAGCGACCGCATCGCTACAGGGGCGAGACCCCGCCGGATCACCTCGACGGCATCACCGCGAGAGGATAAGGCCTCCACCTCCCGCGACGCCTCGGGCACCTCCACTCCCCTCGCTCGTTCCCCCTCCCTCACGCGCTCGCTCCTCCCGAGCGCCACCCTCGCCGTGCGCTGGTCAATCCCGCGGCCACCGGGCCTCTCCGGCCTCGCCGGCCTGTCCTGGAGCTCCGTCGCCGTCGTCCTCTTCGTCTGGAGCCACTAGACCGCGCTGGGGGCCACCGGAGCGCCCGCTCGACTCCTTCTTCCTCCTCTGCTCCGCAGTCGCCGTGCTGCATCGCCACCGCGGCCACCGTCACCGTCTTGCCTCGCAG
Source organism: Triticum aestivum (assembly GCF_018294505.1). Taxonomy (NCBI): domain Eukaryota; kingdom Viridiplantae; phylum Streptophyta; class Magnoliopsida; order Poales; family Poaceae; genus Triticum; species Triticum aestivum. Next base: position 99,988,620 of record NC_057805.1, read on the forward strand.
ACAGGCCCTTCTGCTCCGTCATCGACCGTTGCTCCTTCCCCAACCACGAGCTCGATCTCGGCGCCACCTCACCGACCGGATCGACGCCGTCTTCTCCGTTCGGTCGCCGCGTCCTCTCCGATGAACGTCACCGTCGCCGTCAACTCCGGCCTTCCCCTGCGCTCCTAACCTGTCGAGGGCTTTTCTTAGCCACTCGGTGAGCACCTCCCTCTCCTTCCCCTACTCCCCTGTCGTTTCCTGTGCCCGTAGGCCATTGTTGCCGCCGTGGCCGAACTCGTCGCCGCTGCCGAGCCTCTTCGTCTCGGCCACCACCGGCCGAGCTCGCTTTCGAGCACGGCTTCGTGCCCGCAGCGCTGCCAGGAGGCCTCCCAGCCATTCGCGCCTCCTCCCAACCTAATTAGACAGTGATAGGTGGGCCCCTTCTAATTAATTAACTTAGTTAGTTTAAGTTAACCTCTGTTAGCCCTAGTGTCTATGACAGATGGGACCCACTGGTCAGTTTGACCAGTCAACGGGTCTGTTGACCTGCTGATGTCATGCTGACACTCTCCTGACGTCATATTTTCCTTTTCTGTTATTTTAAATAATTTCAGAATATGCTTTAATCTTTGAAAATTCATAGAAAATAAACCGTACCTCGGATGGTTTTCTATATGAAAGTTGCTCAGAAAAATCCAACGAATCCGAATACGCGGTCCGTTCATCTGTCACATGCCCCTAGCATGCTGAACATGGAACATTCCCCCTCCGGTCATCTGTCTGACACAGGTCCGGAACCGGGAACACCTTCCCAGTTGAATTCCCCCTTCACCTATATCCTGTAGCCATATGTTAGGTCACACCCGGCACAGAATATTGCCACGTTATGCTTTGTGATGCTATGTTTGCTTTATATTTACTATTCCTTCCCCCTCTTCTCTCCGGTAGACCCCGAGACCGATGCTCCCCCTGTGATCGACTACGTCGACGACGACCCCTCCTTGCCAGAGCAACCAGGCAAGCCCCCCCTTGATCACCAGATATCGCCTATTCTTCTCTATACTGCTTGCATTAGAGTAGTGTAGCATGTTACTGCTTTCAGTTAATCCTATTCTGTTGCATAGCCTCTCATTGTTGCTACAGTTGTTACCCTTACCTGCTATCCTACTGCTTAGTATAGGATGCTAGTGTTCCATCAGTGGCCCTACACTCTTGTCCGTCTGCCATGCTATACTACTGGGCCGTGATCACTTCGGGAGGTGATCACGGGTATATACTATATACTTTATATACATGACACATGTGGTGACTAAAGTCGGGTCGGCTCGTTGAGTACCCGCAAGTGATTCTGATGAGGGTGCTGAAAGGACAGGTGGCTCCATCCCGGTAGAGGTGGGCCTGGGTTCCTGACGGCCCCCGACTGTTACCTTGTGGCGGAGCGACAGGGCGGGTTGAGACCACCTAGGAGAGAGGTGGGCCTGGCCCTGGTCGGCGTTCGCGGATACTTAACACGCTTAACGAGATCTTGGTATTTGATCTGAGTCTGGCCATTTGGTCTATACGCACTAACCAACTACGCGGGAACAGTTATGGGCACTCGGCGTCGTGGTATCAGCCGAAGCTCTTCTTGACGTCAGCGACGGAGCGGCGCGCGCTGGATTGGACTGGAACGCCTGCTAGGCTAGGTCTGCTTCCAGCCGCGTACGCAACGTGTAGGTGTGCATTGGGCGATGGGCCGAGACCCCTGCGCGCATAGGATTTAGACCGGCGTGCTGACCTCTATGTTGAGCCTAGGTGGGGATGCGATGTGTTGATCTTCCGAGGCCGGGCATGACCCAGAAAAGTGTGTCCGGCCAAATGGGATCGAGCGTGTTGGGTTATGTGGTGCACCCCTGCAGGGAAGTTTATCTATTCGAATAGCCGTGTCCCTCGATAAAAGGACGACCCGGAGTTGTACCTTGACCTTATGACAACTAGAACCGGATACTTAATAAAATACACCCTTCCAAGTGCCAGATACAACCCGGTGATCGCTCTCTAACAGGGCGACGAGGAGGGGATCGCCGGGTAGGATTATGTTATGCGATGCTACTTGGTGAACTTACCATCTACTCTCTTCTACATGTTGCAATATGGAGGTGGCCAGAAGCGTAGTCTTCGACAGGATTGGCTATCCCCCTCTTATTCTGGCATTCTGCAGTTCAGTCCACTGATATGGCCCTTTACACATATACCCATGCATATGTAGTGTAGCTCCTTGCTTGCGAGTACTTTGGATGAGTACTCACGGTTGCTTTTCTCCCTCTTTTCCCCTTTCTATACCTGGTTGTCGCAACCAGATGCTGGAGTCCAGGAGCTGGAGATCCCGAGGATGATTCTACATGGAGTTCGGCTTCGAGGAGTAGTTAGGAGGTCCCAGGCAGGAGGCCTTGCCTTTTCGATCGTTGCTACTTTTGTGCTAGCCTTCTTAAGGCAAACTTGTTTAACTCATGTCTTTACTCAGATATTGTTGCTTCCGCTGACTCGTCTATGATCGAGCACTTGTATTCGAGCCCTCGAGGCCCCTGGCTTGTATTATGATGCTTGTATGACTTATTTATGTTGTAGAGTTGTGTTGTGATATCTTCCCGTGAGTCCCTGATCTTGATCGTACACATTTGCGTGCATGATTAGTGTACGGTCAAATCAGGGGCGTCACAAGTTCCTAATCTTCATAGTTGTGTTTAATTCTTTCCAATAAATTCCATTTGAATTCAATATCCTTCTTCATATAGGAACCGGTACAAGAAGTATCAAGCATGGATAGATCATTATGATAAAGTCGAGCATAAATTTTTTGAATAATAATTTCTCTTGAGAGCTCATGATTGGGGCATGAATATAACATTGACTTAAGCCTCCCCCAAGATTGAGCGATACTTTCTCCTTCACGATGCCAAAAATTATATATATAATTCCGATCACGATGAACCAGATGCATATGATAAAACTTTTGATGAAATTCCAATTTCAATCGGTTATAGTTCCATAATCCAATATCATCCAATAGCCTATACCATGTCAATGCCTTTCCCTCAAAGATAAAGGGAAGACCTTCTTCTTGACAACATCCTCGGGCATACCTACAAGCTTAAATAATCCACAAACTTCATCCACATAGATTAGGTGCATATCGGGATGTAATGTTCCATCTCCTGCATAAGGATTAGCTAGCAGTTTCTCTATCATACCCGAAGGAATTTCATAATAAATATTTTCAGTAGGTGCAGTAGGTTGAGGAGCAACTCTTTGCTCTTCCGGTCGAGGTGAAGATACCCCGAACAAGCCCCTCAAAGGATTATTTTCCATAGTAACAAGTGACAGTAAATTTCAGCACACTATATAAATGTTTCCTTACCAAAGACGCTTCACTCCCCGGCAACGGCGCCAGAAAAGAGTCTTGATGACCCACAAGTATGGGGGATCTATCGTAGTCCTTTTGATAATTAAGAGCGTCGAACCCAACGAGGAGCAAAAGGAAATGACAACCGTTTTTTAGCAAGGCATTCTCTGCCAACACTGAAGTTATCGGTAACAGATAGTTGTATGATGAGATAATTCATAACGAGTAACAAGTAACAAAAGTAAACAAGGTGCAGCAAGGTGGCCCGATCCTTTTTGTAGAAAAGGACAAGCCTGGATGAACTCTTATATAAAGCAAAGTGCTCCCAAGGACACATGGGAATTGTTGTCAAGCTAGTTTTCATCATGCTCATATGATCCACGTTCATTACTTTGATAATTTGATATGTGGGTGGACCGGTGCTTGGGTGCTGCCCTTGCTTGGACAAGCCTCCCACTTATGATTAACCCCTCTTGCAAGCATCGGCAACTACGAAAGAAGAATTAAGGTAAACCTAACCATAGCATGAAACATATGGATCCAAATAGCCGCTTACGAAGCAACACATAAACTAGGGTTTAAGCTTCTGTCACTCTAGCAACCCATCATCTACTTATTATTTCCCAATGCCTTCCCCTTGGCCCAAATAGTGGTGAAGTGTCATGTAGTCGATGTTCACATAACACCACTAGATGAAAGACAACATACATCTCATCAAAATATCGAACGAATACCAAATTCACATGATTACTAATAACAAGACTTCTCCCATGTGCTCAGGAACAAACATAACTACTCACAAAGCATATTCATAATCAAGATCAGAGGAGTATTAATTATCATTAAGGATCTGAAAATATAATCTTCCACCGGATAAACCAACTAGCATCAACTACAAGGAGTAATCAACACTACTAGCAACCCACAGGACACAGGTACCAATCTGAGGTTTTGGGACCAAGATCGAATACAAGAGATGAACTAGGGTTTGAGAGGAGATGGTGCTGGTGAAGATGTTGATGGAGATTGACCCCCTCTCCATGAGAGGATCGTTGGTGATGACGATGGCTTCGATTTCCACCTCCCGGAGGGATGTTTCCCCAGCAGAACAGCATCGTTGGAGCCCTAGATTGGTTCTGCCCAGGTTCCGCCTCGAGACGGCGGCGCTTCGTCCCGAAAGCTTCCTTCTTAGTTTTTCCAAGTCAAAACACACCATATAGCAGAAGGTGGGCATCAGAGGCCTACCAGGGGGCCCACAAGGACGCGGGGGGGGGGGGGCGCCCTCTACCCTTGTGGCTAGCTGGTGCCCCCCTCTGGTATTTTCTTTGCCCAATATTTTTTATATATTCCAAAAGCATGCTTTGTGAAGTTTCAGGACTTTTGGAGTTGTGCAGAGTAGATCTCTTATATTTGCTCCTTTTCCAGTCCAGAATTCCAGGTGCCGGCATTCTCCTTCTTCATGTAAACCTTATAAAATAAGAGAGAAAAGGCATAAGTATTGTGATATAATGTGTAATAACATCCCATAATGCAATAAATATCAATATAAAAGCATGATGCAAAATGGACGTATCACAAACCTTGTTGTAGTAGACAGTCGGGATGTCGTCGTGCTAAGACCCCATAGGACCATCTCACCACAACAACAACCATCACCCATTAAGAGAAGCTTAAATCAAAAGGATCTAAGGTGCAGACACATAGACGCGAATGAACAAAGACCAGATCCAAGCGGATCCACTGAAGACAAACATCAGCGGAATCCCATGAGATCCGTCAGAGACACACCTCCACATGCCCTCCGACGAGGCTAGACGCACCGTTGGGACGGGGGTTGGGTGGGGAGAACATTATTCCAGCTTCAAGGAGCCGTCGCCTGCTCGCCTTCCTAAGCAGGACACAAACTCTAAACAGACACAAAATGACACCTAAAAACGTAGTTGGACCTCCTGCGAGCAAGGGATGTGGCATTATATACCTTGCTAATTTTTGGTTCTAACTGGTTTCTAGCAAACTAGTGGGGAACTTCTCTGTGTTCTTTTTCCCGAAAAATTGTTGTGTTTGGGTTGGTTAGGACATCTCCAACGCCGACTGACGGTGTCTGGGACTAGGGTTTGTTGGGGAACGAAGCATGAAAATCAAAAAGATTCCTACGAACACCCAAGATCTATCTAGGAGAAGCGTAGCAATGAGAGGGGAGAGTGTGTCTACATATCCTCGTAGACCATTAAGCGGAAGCGTATATCACGCGGTTGATGTAGTCGTACTCGTCACGATCCAATCGCTATCCAAACCTATGAAGTACCGAACGGACGGCACCTCCACGATCAGCACACGTACGGCTCGATGACGTCTCCTCCTCCTTGATCCAGCAAGCGAGGGAGGAGAAGTAGATGGGATCGCTGGCAGCATGATGGTGTGACAATGATGGTGGTGGAGTGATTCCGGCAGGGCTACGCCAAGCGCTACTGAAACAACAAAGACGGAGGAGTTACGAAGTAACGGGAGAGAGGGGGGCCAAGGGCTTGTGTGTCCTCTTGGGGGAGCCCCCTCCCCTCTATATATATAGGTGGAGAGACATGGTGGCCTTCCCTCCAAGCCCTAGGGGTGCACCAAGGGGGAGGAGTTGGACTCCTAGTCCAATTCCCTCCTTTTCCATATACAAGTGGATTTTCCACCTCTCCCAAGCCACATGGGCCTTGAGGGACTTGTGCGCCTGGCCCAATAAGGCCAGGATGCCTCCCCTCAGCCCATGCCGACCCTTGGGACGTGGTGGAACCCTTGGTAGACTTCCGGACTCCTCCGAAAGTTTCCAAAACCTTCTGGAAGCTTCTTGGTACAATACCGAAAAAACTAAAACTTTTTTCAAAACCCTGAAAGCAACTTTCCATATATAAATCTTTACCCCCGGACCATTCCAGAGCTCCTCGTGATGTATGGGATCTCATCCGGGACTTGCTACTTCTTGAGCTTGCGTTGGTTTTTCCCTTGAAGAGGAAAGGGTGATGCAGCAAAGTAGAGATAAGTATTTCCCTCAGTTTGAGAACCAAGGTATCAATCCAGTAAGAGACAACGCACAAGTCATCGAATACCTGCACAAACAATCAAACAACTTGCACCCAACGCGATAAAGGGGTTGTCAATCACTTAACGGTCACTCGCAAAGTGAGATCTGATAGAGATAGATAAACGGTAAAGTAAATATTTTTGGTATTTTTGGTTTAAAGAACAGAAAGTAAAGATTGCAAAATAGTAGATCGGAAACTAATATGATGGAGAATAGACCCGGGGACCATAGGTTTCACCAGAGGCTTCTCTCAAGATAGAAAATAATACGGTGGGTGAACCAATTACTGCCGAGCAATTGATAGCACTACAAAAAAAAGACACATCCGTGACATTTTGGGCCGAACGAATTTTTTTTCTGTCATACATATGACACTTCTATGACGATAATTGTGACAAAACCCGGTATCATCATAGATGTGGTGGGCTCCTACTTCTATGACAAAAAATCATGACAGAAAATGGGCTTTTCGTCCTGGGCGGGCCGGAGACGCAGCTGCATGACATTCTTTGGGCCGTCCATGACGGAAAAAACCGTGGTAGAAGCGAGGGAGAGGAAAATTTCGGGGTGTTCCCGGTTACGGTGGGAGGTCGGGGGCCGAGCGATGCGCGTTTCTCTCGTACACGTACGCGCGTGTGTGCGAGGCGTTGGCTCTAACTGAACCCGAGCGAGGCGTTGGGCTCTAACTGAACCCGAGCGATTGCACAGCAGGCTACGCGTTACTGAACCCGAGCGATCGATCGATGGCTGTTAACTGAACCCGATCGAGCGATTCCTTCGCTACTGCTGCTAACTGAAGCCGATCGATGCTGCCTCTGGATGAACAGTGAGCAT